>NW_022631287.1:0-202674 GCF_010015895.1 Lontra canadensis | reverse complement strand
TTCCTTGTAATAAATCTCTCTATATATACCCCTGGTTCTGTTTTTTTGGAAAGCCCAGACTAATATAGTTAAGATTGAGGAATACAGATGAATATAAAAAAAATTGTTTGTATTTCTAAGTAACAATAGCAACAACTGGAAAATAACATAAAAACAATTCCATATACAATAACACCAAAACAACAACAAAAAATACATAGGAATAAATTTAACACAAGATTGGGGGCGCCTGGGTGGCTCAGTGCGTTAAAGCCTCTGCCTTCAGCTCAGGTCATGATCCCAGGGTCCTGGGATCGAGCCCCGCATCGGGCTCTCTGCTCAGCAGGGAGCCTGCTTCCTCCTCTCTCTGCCTGTCTCTCTGCCTACTTGGAATCTCTGTCTGTCAAATAAATAAATAAAATCTTTAAAAAAATTTTAACACAAGATACATTGCTATATTGAAAATTATAAAATGCTGCTTAAAAAATTAAACAAGACCCAATAAAGGAAGAAATAATCAGATGATGGTTTGGAATATTGTTGGGATGCCAATTCTTCCCAAGCTGATCTAAGACTGATCTCAAGTTCAAAGTTCCAGCAAGATTTTTTTTTTTTGGTAGAAATTGATGTTTTTTTTTAATAAAGATTTTGTTTATTTATTTATTTGACAGACAAAGATCACAAGTAGGCAGAGAAGCAGGCAGAGAGAGAGAGGAGGAAGCAGGCTCCCCGCTGAGCAGAGAGCCCGATTCAGGGCTTGATCCCAGGACACTGGGATCATGACCTGAGCTGAAGGCAGAGGCTTTAACCCACTGAGCCACCCAGGCACCCCTGATAAGTTTATTTTTAAATGCATGTGGAGATGAAAAAGACCTAAAAGAGCCAAAACTATTGTTTTGGACAAGTTAGAAGATTCATATTATCTGACTTCAATACTTACTATAACACTTGTTTTATATAAATAGTGGTTTTATACAGTAATCAAAAATATGTTATATTGGCATAAGGATAGATAAACAAATGAGTGGAACAGAATACAAATCCAGAAGTATACTCACATTTTTTGGATGAATTGATTTTTTTTAAACTGTGATTAAATATATATAACATCAAATTTACCATTTTAACTGTTTTTAAGTGCACAATTCTATAGCATTAAGTACATTCACATTGTGCAACCATATCCACCATTCATCTCCAGAACTTTCTCATCTTTCAGACTGAAACCCTGGATCCATTAAACACTAACTCCTCATTACATACCTGTTACATCGATTGTAAAAATTAGCACAATATAAATCACAGATTTAAATGCAGAACATAGAACTGTAAGTTGTTTTTTTTTTTTTAAGGAAGACAGAAGAAAATCATCGGGACCTAAGGTACTTAAAAGTTCTTAGACGTGACACCAAATGCAAGATTGATACAAGGAAAAAATGATAAACTGATATTCATCAATATTAAAATGGTTAGCATGGTGAAAGATACTGTTAAGAGGATGAAAATAAAAGCTACAAGCCCGGAGAAAAATGTTTGCAAATCAAGAAGGACAGACAAGTGGCAAATAAGCACATGAAAAGACGTTTAAGATCACTAGCCACTACGTGTATCTGGTCACTCTCTACATCTATTAGAACAGGTAAAATAAAAAATAGTGACAGTATCAAACGATGAGGATGTAAAGAAACTGAATTTCTCCCACACTGCTAGTGGGGATGTTGAATGGGTGCAGTCACTTTGGAAATCAATTTGACTGTTTCTTTAAAAATTAAACATACCATTTACCATTCAACCCAGCAATCATACTCTGGTTATTTATCCAGGCTCCATGGACACATCTGTCCACACAAAAATCAGCACAGGGATGTAGATAGTGGCTTTATCTTTATGGCTAACACCTAGAAACAACCCAAGGCCCTTCTATAGGTTAAACTGTGGTACATTGGTAGCATGGAATATTACTGAGGGTGACCTACTGTTGTGCATAACAATTTGGATGGATTTCAAGGACGTCATGCGGAGTGAAAAAATCCAGTTTCAAAAGGTCATATACTGTGTGATCTGATTTATACAGTGTTTCAACGTGAAAAATGTATCAAGCTGGAAAATGGCCAAGGATTAGGAATGGGGGCAGCAATGGGTGTGACTATAAAGGGTAGCCTTGGGGGAGGATCTCTGCAGTGTTGCAGTCATTCTCTAACTGGAATGCGATGGTGGCCAGGGCAATGTACGCTTGTGATCAAGTGACATAAAACTCCAGATGCTGTGGCAATGTCTGTGTCCTGTTTTGATATCACGTGATGGCTATACAGGATGCAACCTTTAGGAGAAATGTGGTGAAGATGGCAGCTGATGTCTCTGTATTGTCTTTGCAACTTCATGTAAGTTTCTACTTCAAAAAAAAAAAACACAAAAAAACAAACAAACAAACCACTCTGCTCTGGAAAGACAAGAAGAAAATAAAAATTCAAGTCACAGACTGGAAGATAGTATGTTCAGTACATTAGTATCTCATAAGGAACAGGAATCAAGAATATGTAATAGAACCAGAAGAAATCCCAAATTGCTAAAGAAATGATGAAAAAGAAAAACAAAACTGGGGGCATCATGTTACCTGATTTCAAGCTTTATTACAAAGCTGTGGTCATCAAGACAGCATGGTACTGGCACAAAAACAGACACAAATATAAACCAGTGTAAGTAGAGAGCCCAGATATGGACCCACAGTTCTATGGTCAACTAATCTTTGACAAAGCAGGAAAAAATATACAGTAGAAAAAAGACAGTCTCTTCAATAAATGGTGCTGGGAAAATTGGACAGCTATGTGTAGAAGAATGAAACTTGACCATTCTCTTACACCATACACAAAGATAAACTCGAAATGGGTAAAAGACCTCAACGTGAGGCAGGAATCCATCAGAATCATAGAGGAGAACATAGGCAGTAACCTCTTCGATATCAGCCACAGCAACTTCTTTTAAGATATGTCTCCAAAGGCAAAGGAAACAAAAGTGAAAATGAATTTTTGGGACTTCATCAAGATCAAAAGCTTCTGCACAGCAAAGGAAATAGTCAACAAATCAAAGAAGCAACCTATGGAATGGGAGAAGATATTCGCAAATGATAGTACAGATAAAAGGCTGATATCCAGGATCTATAAAGAACTTCTCAAACTCAACATACACAAAACAGATAATCACGTCAAAAAATGGGCAGAAGACATGAACAGACACTTTTCCAATGAATACATACAAATGGCTAACAGACACATGAAAAAAGGTTCATTATCAATGGCCATCAGGGAGATTCAAATCAAAACCACATTGAGATACCACTTTACACCAGTTAGAATGGCCAAAATTAACAAGACAGGAAACAACGTGTGTTGGAGAGGATGTGGAGAAAGGGGAACCCTCTTACACTGTTGGTGGGAATGCAAGTTGGTGCAGCCACTTCGGAAAACAGTGTGGAGATTCCTTAAGAAATTAAAAATAGAGCTACACTATGACCCTGCAATTGCACTACTGGGTATTTACCCCAAAGATACAGATATAGTGAAAAGAAGGGCCATCTCTACCCTGTTCATAGCAGCAGTGGCCACAGTCACCAAACTGTGGAAAGAGTCAAGATGCCCTTCAACAGATGAATGGATAAAGAAGATATGGTCCATATACACAATGGACTATTATGCCTCCATCAGAAAGGATGAATGCCCAACTTTTGTATCAACATGGACGGGACTGGAAGAGATTATGCTGAGTGAAATAAGTCAAGCAGAGAGAGTCAATTATCATATGGTTTCACTTACTTGTGGAGCATAAGGAACAACATGGAGGACATTGGGAGAAGGAGAGGAGAAGTGAGTTGGGGGAAATCAGAGGGGGAGACAAACCATGAGAGACTGTGGACTCTGAGAAACAAACAGGGTTTTGGAGGGGAGAGGGTGGGGGCTGGATGAGCCTGGTGGTGGGTATTTAGGAGGGCATGTATTGCATGGAGCACTGGGTGTGGTGCATAAACAATGAATCTTGGAACACTGAAAAAAACTAAACTAAAAAAAAAAGAGTATGTAACAGACTTCTAAATTGTCATAATAAAGACAAACAATGCAATTAAAAATGGGTAAAAGCTTAAATACGTGTTGTTTATATTTATTTTTTAAAGATTTATTTATTTATTTGGGGGAGGGAAAAGGGAGAGGGAGAGAGAGTCATAAGTGGACTCCTCACTGAGCTCAGAGCCTGATCTCAGTACCCCGAGCTCGTGACCTGAGCTGAAACCAAGAGTCGGAGGCTCAACCGACTATACCACCTAGATGGCCCCAATACATATTTGTTTAAAGAAGATGGGTAAATGATCAGCAAGCACATTATTAGTTATTAGGAAAATGAAAGTTAAAGCTGTAATGAGTTGCTGCTTCTCATACACGAGGATGACGGAAATTTAAAAACCGAGCATGCCAAATATTGGCCAAGACATGGTTCAAGTGTAGCTCATATATTGCTGGTAAGTGTACAAAATGAGCCACTCACTTCGGAAAAAGGTTTGACAGCTTTAAAAAAAATGCTAAGCCTACATATGCCCTATGATCCAGTAATTCCACTCTTAGGTATATATCCCCCAGAAATAAAAGACATGCCTTCAAAAAGACTGTACAAGAATGTTTACAGCAGCTTTGCACATAATTTCCCCAAGCTGGAAACAACACACATGTCCATCCACAATGAAGTATACTCAGTAGTAAAAAAGAACAAACACCAACAATACGGCTAAATCCCAAAAACATTATGTTGGGTGAAATAAGCCAAACACAAGAGTACAAGCTGTATGATTCCATTTATACGAAGCTTGTTTTTATTCTAAGAGATGGAAAAAGTAATCTGCTGATAGAGATCAGAGTAGCCGTTGCCTATGTACGTGTGTGGGGGAAGGTTGAGCTGGACCAGAGCATGAGGGAAATTTCTGGGATCATAGTAATGTTCTGTATCCTGACTGGGTTCTGCTTACACAGATGGATACATTTGTCAAAACCTACGGACTTGGAACATATGAGTTGTATTTTTACCGCATGCAAATTTTAACTTAAAAAAGATATGGGATCAACGCCTAGACCTGGGTGGTCCCAGAGAAACTGAGATATATGGTCCGTCACGAAGTCTGGAGGCTTCCAGAAGAGACTGGCAAAGTGACAAGGGATTCTCCAATTTCTAGGAGAAGGAAGGAAAAAATGAGCTGGTCATTGAGCAGAAATGAGCCTCCTTCCCAGAACCGCAGGGATCAAAGAGGGACAGTAATCGAAAGGCCATTCTGAAGCAGGACATGCTCATGACACAGGCCTGCACTGACTTTTGGGTCTGCCCTGGATGCTATTTTCTTGGCTGTCATTGCAAAAACCAGAGGTCTGTGATTGCCGGACCCTCTGGAACTCTGCTTGTCACTGAGAGTGGGAAAGAGTGCTGGGAGGACGGTTTTTCTTTGCAATATTGGCACCGGGGCTGATTTTCTGGATCAGAGACTTTAGAGAGGGAGCTCATCTATAATCTGAAGCATCCTGTACGCTACCCTTTTTTCTCCTGGGACTCTTCCTTTAAGGACTCTATTTGCAAAGTTAGATCTCTGCCCTGAGAATTTTTTTTAAAAAGAGCTTCTGAATCAATGACTTCTTTCACCGCCCCCCTTGATTACCTAGTCTCTAAGGCTGTGTTTCACCTCTGTCGTCAATTAGAAGATCCTTGAAGCTGAGCTGAGAGAATGGAGTCTCCCAACAGCCTCAAACCTGGTTCATAGGTACAAAGGGTGGAAACTCCCAATTGTAAGTCCTCAATCCAGCTTCCATCCCTATGAAGAAGGGATTGGAACTGGGAAGTTAGCCAGGTTTGAACACTGCATGGAAGGAAAAAGACAAAAGTAGTAAGTTCCACTGCTTCAGAACTTGATTCCTTGTAAAAACTCTTCCTTGTTTTTTATACTTTTAATAATCCAAAGAGGTGCTCCCTCCTGATTTCTTTGTAAAGGCAAAAAAAAAAAACAAAAACACCCTCCGAGCGTCTCAGGCTGGGCACCTGGAGCTCTAAGGACCTGCCACTCCTCCTTGCCCTCCTTGCACAGTGATGGCTTCTAGGTTGTGCAGATCAGATACTACCTCTCCTAGGCTCTGAGCCCCACCCTCTCCCAGCAACCGGGACCTCACTCAGATGTTGATTCTAGACCCCTGCAGGTGACCTGGCTTCCTGCCTCTAGTCCTGCCTCTGGGTAGCACAGCCTCTGTATTCACGTGCAGTCACTTTACGTAACCTACTGTTCAGCTCAGTGCGCCCTCGCTCAAAAATCGCTAGCAGTTTGCGTTCAAGTACAAACTCTTGATTCAGAATGTGCTTTCCAGCTTCTTCGCTGATTCATCTCCCATGAGCTCAGTGGCCTGACTATCATGCTTTTCAACTCGGGGCCTTTCTTAGTAATACTCCTCCTTTTGGGGGTACCTTTATTATCTGTTCACTTTATCCTTCAATACTCCTTCTTCTAAGAAGTAGCCTCCAGGGGCACCTGGGTGGCTCAGCTGGTTAAGTGTCTGACTCTTGGTTTTGGCTGGTCTCGGCTCAGGTCATGAGCTCATGCACAATGATCTCATCGGTTGTGAGATGGCGCCTCGCCTCAGGCTCCGCGCTCAGGGAGGCTTGTGCTAGAAGATTCTCTCCCTCTGCCCTTCCCCCACCCTGTGTTTTCTCTCTCTCTAAACAAATAAATAAGACTTAAAAAAAAAAAAAAAAGAAGTTGCCTCCAACTGGATGTATTCTCTTTCTCCCCTAAGCTGCCTCAGCATGGTAAAACAAAACAAAGCAAACAAACAAACAAACAAAAAAAGAACAAAACAACAACAAAATTCGTACAGTTCTGATCCTCTGTCTTATGTTACAGTGAAACAGTATTTGCCCTGTTCCCATCATTAGGTTCTAAACTCCCGGAAGGACAAAGCCACGTTTTACTTATCTTTGTAATAAGCCTTTCTATATATTATCCATTACTTAGCACATAGTGGTTATTAAATTAGCATTTGTTGACTTGAATTCAATTCTCATTTTTTTAAAAAGATTTATTTATTTGAGAGAGAGAGAGAGATAGCATGGGAGGGGAAAGGGCAGAGGGAGAGAGAGAATCCTCAAGCTGACTTCCCGATGAGTGTGGACCCTGATATGGGGAGCTTATCCCAGGACCCTCAGATCATGACCTGAGCCAAAATCAAGAGTTGGCCCCCCAACCCATTGAGCCATGCAGGCATCCCTCAATTCCCACTATTTAAAAACTATTCACGCTATTTGAGGTTAGAATTTGCTACTACAGTTTGGCCCAAACCAAGATTTTAAAAAGTGTCGACTGTCGTCTTTCAAAAAGTTGAGCTCTCTCTTTGGCTTGCATGACACATTTAAAATAAGGAGAAAGGCCAGGAGGCAAGACTGGTGTTTTTTAACACTCCTTGAACCACTGCATGCTTGTCATGGCCTCAGCTGAAGAGATGCCACACTTCCCTAGAGAACAGCACATGGAAACTAAGAGACTTGTGGGCCTTAGGAATTGTCAGGGAAGCAGAATGAGGAACGCCCTGAGAGGTCTGAAGGCTGCTTCCAGGGAGCAGGAGGGAAGAAGGTTCTGTAAGATGGCTCTGGAGTTGGGTCTGCCATCTGTGCTCTCATGACCGCACTAAGCCACTTTGCAGTCATGACCATTGTTTTTTCTATGAACTTTTTATAAAATATTATTCTTGTTCTGTGTTAACATTTGGTAAGTTGTTCTTGCCAGTGTCAGGCTGTCTAGGCTTTATGGAGGGAACCAAGGAAAGGGCATTTTTATCTAAGCTTGTACTGGGGTTTAAGGGAGAAGAGGTGGGTTTTATAATAGTAAGAGTAATTGAAATTCTTAAGGGAAAGATAAATTTATAGCAGGAGGGGTAGGGCAGAGTGAGGCTGGTTTTCTACCTCTCTCTTTTACTTGGAGATCTCCTTCTGGAATTCTCTGATGCAACCATGAAGTGTTTCATTACTGTTTTAAAGAAGAGAGCCAGTCCCTGTCCAAGATGCTCAATAAATATCCACTGATTGATTGCTGATAAATGCCCCTGACTATTCCAAATGGATTAGCTCTGCTTGAAGTGACAGCCATATGGAACTTCCATCCAAGATGACTACCGGTCCTTCTGCAGCCCAGAAATGCCCTGAAATCACATTAGTTCTTTTCTTTTTGATGAACCATGGGCTTCCAACATCTTTGAAGCTCAAGCCCTGGCCTCCTTGACTACACATTAGATGCTCTGTCATGACAGGTCTCTAAATCTGAGGAGAAAGCCTGCATTACTTTTCATGTGTCCACAGGCCTCCAAGGACATATCCTTAGTCCATCCACAATCTTTATCCAGTTTTCCTTCTCGGCTGGCTTCCTCTCCTTTCATTGTGAGGAACAGCTTCTGAGGGAGAAGAGCACTTAAGCAAAAATGTTCACTGGGGACACCAAGGACCCTGGAACTTGATTTGGTCCTCATCAGGGAACTCGGTCTCAGGAGAGAGAAGGAAGAGAAGAACTTGGGCCAGAGAGGCCACGTCTCCTCACTCTTTTTGGACAGTGCTTAGCTTTTTCGGCTTCAGGAATTAGGTCTGGGTTCTAACAGGGACAGTGGTGCTGAGGCAACTTGTTTTTAACACAAGGGTATCTCTGCTTCCTTGGGAAGAAGTGAGGAGACATCACCTTCCACTGGGTTTGTAGTCCCTGATTTCAGATTTAATAAACTTTTTGAACTAAACAGAATTTTAGTTTATTTATTAAATTTATTTTATAAACTTTTTTTTAAAAAAGATTTTGTTTATTTGAGAGAGTGAGAGAGAGCACACAAGTGTGTGGCAGTTGGGGAGGGGCAGAGGAAGCCGGAGAGAGACAATCCCCAGCAGACTCTGCACCAAGCGTGGAGCCCGACTCAGGGCTTGATCCCACACCCTGAGATCATGACCTGAGCTGAAACCAAGAGTTGGACGCTTAACCAACTGAGCCACCCAGGCGCCCCTATTTGATAAACATTTTTAAAAATAAAACTTGAAATCCTGTCATGTGGAGATAGATTCTATATATGCATATCATGTAAATCTGTCTCCATATTTTCCCCAAGCAAATATTACACACGTTTTGGAAAAATAGATTTACACGAATTGTTCTGCCATTTCTTTTCGCAACATTACCTTGTGTAGTTCTTCTGTCAGTAAGCTTAGGTACACAAAAACATCTGTAACGACTTCATGTGTTTGACCTTAGGGATGTTTTATACCATGTATGTGTCATTGTTTCAGTATTGGATATGAACAAAGTTGCAGTCATTAATGATAATTATTTTGTCTAATTTTGTTTCAGTTAGAACTCAAATTTCCTTAGGTGCAATATGTATTAATAGTTATTATTCATATTAACTGTTACTAGTTATTATATTAAATAAAAATTTAAACTGAAATAACAATACTCTTTTTAATAATATAAATATGTTAAATGTTACAATTAATATTCATATTTGGGGCAAAAAGATCCGGCTTTGACCTAAAACATTTCTGTATTACATATTGCTTAGAGAAAACTTGCCACACATTAATTTAGGCAGAGTTGGACTCTAACGCTTACTCTAGGGTCGGAGCAATTCCCACACATCTGCACAATTAATACCTCTCACTCTTGCTTTCCTGTTTTTATTTCTAAGCCCATGGAATCTTTGGAGTGCCTCCTTGAAACAAATGTGGACATCAAGCTAAACAGGGTTGCCTTTCTCCAGTTTCCACAAGCGTTTTACTACCTCTCTGTGTTTTGTGATGTTTAATTGGAAATCTGAGGTGTTCCAGAAAAGCATCCCATTCTGTACTGCAGCGTCTTCCCACAAGTCTCGCTGCCAACACTTCCCAAGGTTCATTTGCCAGATGGACAACCTTCCCCACTGTATGGTGACCCTGTCGTGGCCCAGCTCTCACACTTCCTCCAGCGGGGGAGCAACTCCATGGTCAGTCTGTCCCAGGGAGCCCCAGGATTATGGTGGACAAAAATACCACCAACCTAAAAATACATATACCCATTTGGGTTGATTTGAATGGAATTGGCTACATCTTGATATACCATTCAAATAGACTTATTCCCTTTACACAGAGTTACAGACTTCTGGAGCAAGACACAGCTGCAAAGGTGGTCAGCTCCCTCATCTTGCAGTGCGAGAAACTGGAGCCTAAATGGCCAATATTTGCCGCCACATTTGGCACCTTTGGGCCAGAACCTTGCCCAGAATTTCAGGTTCTTGGCTTCTGATCTCACTGCTTTACACTGCTAGGAAAAAAAAAAAAAAATCAGGAGTTCCTCTTCCATTAGAGAGAGAGCAGGATGACTCCTCTATCCACTGCCCCAAGCTGTCTGGGTCAGAAGGACCCGGGGACTAGAAATGCAAAGTGAAGAGAGACTTCAGGTTTTTTTTTTAAAACGCAGAAACGAGAGGAGATGACTTTTTAAATATCAGAGAGAAGAGTGAACTCTTAGTGTTCAAACCAAGACGTCTAGCATCATTGCTGTGACTTTTCTTCCGATTGTCTCATAAATCTGCCTAAAGCTTTTGTGACCATAAGGATGACCTCAGTTTGGGGGACTCTGGCCTGGGATCCAAGATTTTGAAGATTTGTTCCAGGAGTTGCCCTTTGACTTTGTTTAATCCTTGGGAATCCCCTTAACCTTCTTGTGACCTGATCCCCTCTGGAAAGGCAGATAATATTACTTGCCATAGTACAATGCCTTTTTAAAAAAATCTTTCAGATTCCCAGGCAGGAGCTATGTTTTTGTCTAGAAGGAAAAATGATAGTTTGCCCCTTCAGCAACATCTAGATGATTATCTGAGATCAACCATGTAATTAAGTTTATTTTTGCGTGTGTTTAGTACCTTTCAGTTGAACAAAATGTAATTTACCCCAAGAATGTTTTACCTTTAACCTCGTTTTATCTTAAGACATTATAGATCGTGTCTCACAGGAAAAACTGCCCTTGGAGAAGGATATCTGAAATTATAGACAAAGTTAGCCGTCCCCTTTGCATACAGTTCTGACATGTTCTTGGAATATCTCCTCTGTGTGCGTATGACAGAAGGTACAACACGTCTTTCTAGCCACTGCTGTGTAGTCGCTCGAGCAAGTCTGGGTAACATTAGCTTATTTACAAGTCAGTATGACAGTGCTGATGTCTTCAGTTTCTACACCTCAGTTCTGGTCACGCCAGTGAGTGTTTTGCTTGAATTCTAACTGCCTTCTGGGTCCCCCCTGAGTATTCCAGAACTAACAGCGTCTCAAAATGTCCTGAGTTGGTCTCAGTATTCTCTTCCCCTTCCCTCATAAGAGGTGGCCCTCTGCCCCAGTTGTTCATCCAAGCTTGATATTCATTCTAGAACATTTTCTTTCTCTCATTTGGCATTTTCCATCAGTCAGAAAGTCTGATCAATGAATCTGAAGCCTTTCTCTTCTTGTATCACCACTGTCTTTGCTCAGGCCCTAATCACCTCCCATTGGAACCACTGTTAATTACTGGCCCAACAAATACTTGGTGAGAATATACTGTAGGCCAGGCACTGTTCTAGGAACCGGGGATACAATCAACAAATAAAATGTACAAAGATCCCTGGCCTTGACGAGTTTACATGTTTGTGGAGGGAGGGAGAAGGCTGACAATAAGAACACAATAAATGGGTAAATTACGTAGCCAGTAAAAAAATAATAATTCCAATGGAAAAAGGTATAGGCAGAGTATCAGGAGGGAGGGAGTGGGGGGAGGCTGTCATTTGCCATTTTGAACAGGGCGATTGGAGTAAGACTCTTTGAGAAGGTAACATTTGAGCAAAGACATGAAGGGGGCAAACCACGCAGTTACCGGGGGAGAAACATCCCAGCACAAGGGGAAAGAGCCTAACCTGGGAGAGTGGCTGGGGAGTTCAAGAGGGAGCCAGAGGTCAGCATAACCGGGGTTGAAGAAGGGAGGGGAGACGGTCAGAAATTAGGTCAGAGTTCATGACACTAACTTCAGCTTTCTCGGACCGGAATCAGTAGACATCACTAGGATTTGAGCAGAGGAATGATATCATCAGATCCATGTTTTAGAAGGATCATTCTGGCTGCCCCATTGAGAGTAGACTTAGGGAAATCAGGAGAGAGATGGAGACCAGGCAGGAAGCTGCAGCCATTATGCAGGTGGGAGATGCTGGTGGCTGGGGCAGGTTGTAGCAGTGGAAGTGGTGAGAAGAAAAGGCAGATCCTGGAAATATTTTGAAAGTCAAGCCAGTGGAATTTCTGGAAGGACTACAAGGACTGCTCGGTTGTGGTGAGAGGGGTAGTGGGGTCAGGAATAAGGAGAAAGTCAACCTGAGTGGTGGACCTGCTCCTAGTTCTCCTTGCCTGGAACCCCTCCTCGAAATCCATCCTCCTGCCAGAGCAAGGTTCCCAAACTGCAAACCTGATCCTGTCCCTCCTCCCTGAAAACCTTTGGCAGCTCTCTGGACCTACAGCCCCTTCATTTATTATAGGAGGCCTTTTGTGATATGGCCCTGTCTTTATTCTCTAACTTCATTTCCTATGGCCCTACCTTAGAGCAATTCCAAACCGCCCACAGGAACCTGAACACAACTTGTTAAATCGTGATTCTGAGTCTTAGGGTGTTTCATGTTGCCTTTACTCTCCTCCTAAAACCTCCTTCCCCACTGATCTGCTCGACTGGTGAGAATTCAATTTTCAGTCACACCTCAGGTATCATCTCTTCTAGAAGGTGGGCTGAGTATACCCGTGGTTTCCGTGGACGCCTCCCCATAACGATCATCCCATCATGCTGAGCCATCTGTGTCTTGTAACTGAACATAAGCTCCTCTCTCCCCCTCCGCCAATACTTAGCACATTACCAGGCACAGAAAGTCGTACTGGTCCCAGAAGCCTTTGCTATTCTGATGGCAAAGCTCAGAGACTGGGTTTGCCTAAATCTAAATTAAGCCCAATTTCTCCCCAGTCCCTTGGTCTCCACTGGAAACCAAGAGGTCAGATGAAGTGAGGATGTCATGTAGCTAATGACTCTGGCCTCCACTCAGGTTCTGTCTACATCACCTCAGCCAACCCGGGCTCCAAGCACCCTGGATATTCTGTAGTGAGTCACACACATTTTATAGTATCTGCTCCTGAATGCAAAACAAAAACAAAAAAACCAAACCACAAAAGGCATTTTCTCTCGGCGGTCCTGGAGACCGGCCTGTGCCAGGGGAAGGCAGTGGTGATCCCAGCCCAGGGACACCCCACCATGGAGGACGTAGGTCCAGGTTGCCTTTGTGGACAAAACCTGGGCAAGGCAGATGGGGCCATTTTGTAATCTTTCTATTCAAAGAAAATCAGGAACAGGATAAAAAGAGGTTTTGGACACATGCTAAATGGAACAGAGCAGATGTAGGAAGCATCAAGCTGGGCCTTTTGGGAGGGGGAAAA
Organism: Lontra canadensis; assembly: GCF_010015895.1. Lineage (NCBI taxonomy): Eukaryota > Metazoa > Chordata > Mammalia > Carnivora > Mustelidae > Lontra > Lontra canadensis. The sequence goes on along the minus strand of NW_022631287.1, from coordinate 189,192 downwards.
ATGAAATGAGAACCCAAACAAGGCATTCTCCCCACAGTGAAATAAAGACGCCCATGCAGCATTACCCTGTCTGGCCGGCTCTCACAGCAGGGGTTCCGGGATTCCAGCCAGGTGCACAAGGCCACGGCCTGGGCAGCTGAATGGTGCCAAGACCATTTGCCGAAAGACAATGGTGCCTCAGCCCGTTACCCAGACAGCCCAGCCAATGTGCCTGGGAGAGCAGAGCCTCAGAGCGGCTACATCAGCAGCAGCTTGACAACTTCACGTTCTTCGGAGGGACGGAGGGGCAGGGGGGAGGGGGAGGGGAGGTGTTGGCAAGGGCAGTGGGTTTGGGGCTTTAAAGAATCTCAAATGCCCCGTGACTCTCAAAGTCTTTGCTAAATTACCCTTTATTAGCTTTGTTAAGCCTCAGTGGCCTGGAATTGTCTCCTCAAAACTCAGCCATCTGTTCCCCTCCTGTCTATAATTCTGACCACACGCACAAAAAAAGAGTTTAATTTTGGCAAAGGAGACTGCTTCCCTTAAAAAAAAAAAAAAATGATGGGAACTGGAGAGGGGGAAATGAATGATGAGGACCGGTAGTTTCAGACGAGGTGACAGGGAAAGGCGGGGATTTCTGAAACAGAACCCCGCAACACGCTGTTAAGTTCTTGGTGACTTGAGTCAGGAAAATTAGCACCTTAGTCAGAACACTGTGGAACAATAAATAAACATGTATTAAGCCACATTAAAATGTAAGGGGCTGAGCTAGGCACTGTGAAGGGGGCTGGGGGAGAGTCCCTGCAGTCAAAAAAAGACAGGAGGGAAAATTTAAATCACAACTTAAGGGAAAACTCAGCTCAGGAAATGTTGGGAGACAGAAGGATGGTACAGGCTAGAAGTTCCATAGTCCTTGGGGAGAGGATTCAAGTGCTGTGAGCTGAAACATTTCAGCGAAGGGAAAAGGAATTTAGGGAGGTGGAAAATTCCAACAGAAGTATCAAGTCTGTCTTCCTTCCTAAACAGACACCCTTTCCACAGTGTACAACTTCTTCTCAAATCTTTTCCATAGCAAGCATCCATTACCTCACAAATTGAGCCCTTGTATTTATTTTTCTCCTCAACAGAGAGCTGAGATCTGGCTTTCTTTAACTTCCTTTGTCTTTTTTTTCCTTTCCAGACAAAAAGAAAATTTCACCCAACCCCTCTTCAGACTTGAAGACAACCACCAACAGCTCTGGGATCCTCTCCTCTGCAGACCAACAGTTCATCCCTCTTCCCCACACTGTCCGCTGGCCATTCTAGTCAGGGAACGGTCCTGCCCAAAGGCAGGGCCCAGCCCTAAGTCTGGCACCCTGGGTGTATTCCAGTCAACCATCCTGTGAATTTACATTGTCATTCTCTGAACATGATTCACTATTGGTAACAGCCCAATGTTGCTTTGGGTTTCAGCCACCACATGGCACTGTAAGTAAGTAGCAGATGTGTGATCAGCCAAAAAACCCTTTTGTCTTTTCCACCTAAATTTGCTGCTAAGCCAGGAGTCCCCCATTCAGCTGGATGCCAAGGATGGGTGACTGGGTGATTCTGATGAGGGGAGAAGATCGGGCAATAAGGCTGTTCGCGGAACACTGAATTGCTCCCTACTATCAAAATGGACTTTGATGCTGTAGTAATTGAAACGGACTTATACCAGCATGAATACAGCCAAATAGAACAGAAAAACAGAGCCACGGAAATTAAGTATTGGTTAAAGGTTTCCTTTCAAATAAGTGGGGCAGGTATGGGCTTTTCAATATGTGATATTAGGAAACCATTTTTCTGAAACGATGATTCAATGCATTCCTATCTGTCATTATATATCCAAACTACTTTCTGATATATTAAATACCAAGATATTATAGTATATAAATATAAATACCATATTACAGTAATATTATATATATGTGTGTGTGTGAAAAAAAGATAGCTTTTTAATTATGGGGGAAATATAATTCTATATATAACTTTATGTTGTCTCTTACTGTCTCATTATAACCTTGCAACTGGGAGAAGAACCTGATGACCCCTCTGACTTATTTTGTCAGAGGAAGACACTGGAAGACACGCAGCATAACAATAATTGAACGTGTCTAGTCGTAGGTAATAAACATCAAAGTTGAGTTAACATTCAACTCCCCAGCTGGGACCTACTGTGAGCTGCTGGAGCCTGGCCTGAAGGGGTCTCCTCTTGTTTTCCTGCCTGTGGATGGGCTTCCCACCGGCCGCGTACCCCAGCTTGCCAATCAGGACCTGAGCAGGAAGAGGGTAAGGGTTACTGGAAAGTTCTTGCTCAAGTGGTGCTGCTCTTACAGGGCTCAGCCTCTGCACCTACAGATCCTTCAAACTGACTCTCCCATGAGCCATTTTGCCCTCGGGCCACGGAGAACACATTTCACGCTCTCAAAACAACCCTATCGGAGCGACTCTCACTCATCTCCTTCAGATGGGACTCACAGCAATAAATTACTCTCTCCAACAAACCCTCCTTACATGTGTCTTCTGATGTCCCTCTTGACCTTTTCATACCTCTGATCTGTGGGAATAGCTCTTGGGTGAGAAGCTCAAGACTTGTATAACCAGTTTTCAGAAATTTCCTTTAAAAAACAGATGGCTCTCCGTCTCACAACTAATTTTGGTATTGAATACTTTCCTCAGAGGCTTGCCTAAGTATTTCAAATTAACGTGTTTCTATGCTAGTTGATCTAATGTAACTTTCTGTCTCAAACGGATGGCTCTGATTCTATGACTCACTGGAGACCCCACTGGGAAAACAGGTTTATTAATCTTAATGAGAAAGTATGAAAAATCACAGGGGCAGGATTTTGGAAAGAATCATCTGTTTAGCTTGTTTTCGGTGATCGGCCTCCAAAATGGCCCCGAGTGACCTCTTGGTCCTGGTATACACACCTTTTGTATTGTGCCACCGTATCCACGCCGTGTCAGGGTCGGTCTGCGTGACCAACAATATAGAGAGTGATGGAATGTTACGTCCGAGATTAGGTTATAAGATACTTTGGCTCTGTCTTTCTTATTTTCTTCCTCATGTAGACATTCCCTCTGGGGGAAGCCATGTTGTGAGCAGCCCCACAGGGTCCCACATAGGAAGGGAACTGAAGCCTTTGGCCAACAGCTGTGGGCATGAACTTGGAAGTGGATCTTCCAGCCCCTGTTAAGCCTTCGAAGACTGCAGCTGTAGCATATAACTTGACTAAAACTTACTAAGAGGTCCCAACCAGAACCACCCAGCTCAGAATCTTGACCTTCAAACATAAATACAATGTTTATTGTTTTGCACTGCTGATTTTTTAAAAAAGAACATCTTCTGTTACCCTTCCTGAGATGTTAAGCTGCTAGGTTTTAGAGTAATTTGTTAGGCAACCAATATTTAAGATATTTAGATAATTAAATACTGTCTCAACAGTTGGACTAACAGTTTTTTACACTTGCAAAACATTTCACACAGATATTACATCTACCAACACAACTAAATTCCTCTTTGTATTCTAAGTCAATCATAAAAATAAAATGCAACTTGGAGAATTCATTTTGTCAAAATATTTATTTTGGGATTTTGTTTTTAAAACAAGCAGGCTAATTAGGTATAACTAAAATATTATTTAATCCATAAAGTTTAATTTCCAAATGTTCAGAAATATTTGTATTGTATAAAAATATATATCTATAAAGTCGGAGCTTAGAGATTCAGACAGGACTAAGAGAGGTTGTCTGAATTATCATGCTTGTTCTGGACAACTCAGCACACGAACAGCCCCACACACATCACAGTGTTTCTTGTTTAACAATCTCTAGAAAAGGAAATGGGGACAGGGTGAGGAGCAGTTACGGGGAAAACAAGCAACATTTTGCCATTTTTCTGGTAATATGATCCTTTATAAGTAACTAAATTGTTTCATGTTCAAAATGCTCTTTGCTCTTCCTATTTTCATTATGTTCTGCAGGTAAGTGGGGTGAACAACCATTTAACATCTGGAGAACCGAGACAGGGACTAGAGGAAGGGCCTTTCATGAGACGGTGTAATGAATATGGGCAGGGGGAAAGATGACTCACCTAGGTCTCACCCCATGGACAATGGGTTGGTTTTGTTCTGGGCACAGGGGCCTGATTACTGGATAATGTATTTGACTCCCCATAGTTACAAACAAGTGTCCTATTTTATCAATACTAAAGCAGATGGAAATACCAGCCTTAAAAAATGTGAGCGAGGGTGGGGCCTGAATTTAGAACGTATTATTTCATCAGTAGCAAAGAGACAAATACTCGGTATTACATAGGAAACCTTAACGTGGCTCCTTAGACCAAAAACATGTTCCAGAAGCAAGCCCTGGGTTAGGTAGAAGGAAATACACATGAGCTCCCCTACCACTTTCTAATTCTGAGACTGCTTATTCTGTTCCTTCTACCTAGAACACTCTTCCATACCCCTGCTGGCTTATGTGTTTATGTCTGGACTCATTATGAACATCCTTCCTCCGGGAGGTGTCCGCCCCCTGCTCTAGACCGGGCTATCGGCTCCTCCCAGGTGTTCTGTCATGTGGACACTTCCATAGTCAGGGAAATTATTATGCTGACTTAGACACTGATTATTTTTCTTTATGTGGAACTCTTTACTAGGTCAGGGACCAAGTCTGCATTGCTCACTACTGCATAGCAGGGGCCCAAGCCTGTGCCTGGCACATAGTGGGTCTTCAGTAAATATTTGTTCAAAAGTAACTAGTTTCCAGGAAATACCGCCAGGTCAAGTGAGCCCCCTATGTGGTGTGTGAAATTATTTTGTTGCCTCCATATACACTATCCGGCAAGCTGTTCCAGAATTCATGGAACAGAAAGGCCGATGACCTAATTATAATGCTAAAATACGTGGTATAGGGAATCAATTTAAAATGCAGTGAGAAGCAAGGGGAAAGAGGAGAGTTGGTTAACAGACTTAGGATAAAGCGTAGGAGTGGACCACACTACCTGAAACCTGGGTCACACAATAGATGATGGTTCTCTTGTTTTCCCTCCCTTCCTCCCTCCACCTTTCCTCCCTCCCTCCCTCCCTCCTCCTTTCCCCCTGTCCATTCCCCACCTCCTCTTTTTCTGCCATAGCAGCTTTCCCTGCTGACGAGAGGTGAGGTTTGAGGCAAACAGACGCCCAGGTAGAAGGTATGTGGGACCACCTCACACTGGCTATATCTGGCAGTTGCTGGACAATGACTCCTGACCACCTCTGGAACCCTGCATGATCTCCTGAGCAGTCACGGCTTTTGCCTGAGTATTTTGGGTGGCAGGTAGACAGATGGAGCCAGAAGGGGTGTCTCCAATGATTGAGCACTTCAAGGCCTCATGAGTTTTGACTGCCGGCTGGGCCTCCTGTATATTCAGAGGTTCGTGAGTACTGGTGCCCCCTGGGCTTCCCATCCCTTACCATCCAATGCAGCATGCACATGCTCACCTCTATCCGTGCCCACCTATCTCGAAGAAATTTATTCTCTCACATTTCTGAAGGCCTGAAGTCTGAAATCCAGGTCTCAGCAGGGTTGGTTCCTTTTGTCGTCTCCAGTCCATGCCTGCCTCCCGGCTTCTGGTGGTTGCTGGCAATCCTGGGTGATCCCTGGCTTGTAGGCACATTAATCTCTGTCTCCATCTTCACGAGGCCTTCTTATCTGGACACCAGCCATTGGATTTCAGGCCCATCCTAATCTACAGTGACCTTATTGTGACTCATTGTATCTGCAAATACCCTATTTCCAAAAAAAGTCCCATTCGCAGGTACTGGGTGAACGTGAATTTTGGGGGTGGGCCCTATTTAACACGGTCTAATACCTAACAGAGCTTATGGGTTTCATCCATCCTATATGTATGCTTACCTTGCACAGCAGAATGGAATATACTCGAATACTATAAAAAATACATCTTCTACCTGGAAACAAATCTGCTATACATGGTGGTTCTGCTTCCTTCACTTGAAGGTGTCTCTTGGCTGCTGACAGTAAAGGAACAAGCTCAGGGCTCTCTCTTTGTCTCTGAGAGCAGCTCCCACGGCAGGTGCGGATGTGGGGCTGCGGGCTCACTGTCACGAGGAAAAGCCTGCGCTCTCCCCGGGAGCTGCCTCTGGTGCGGGGGGTGGCTGTGCCGATCTCACTGCAGTGAGGGGCACGGGCCTGCTGTCGGGGAGCCCAGCTGTGGCTCTGCTTCCCAGAGCTCACTGCATCTCTACGACAGGCCAGGTCCCCCAGCGCCGAGCTGCTCCTGGTGAAGACCTGAGCCAGGGCTTCAGATCTCTCGAAGGATGCAGAGCAAATTTTCCCTATGTGGTGTCTTGCCTTTGGAAAGTAAATACTGCCCAGCATTTGTCAGAGTCTACTAAAATTAGAGGAGAGAAAAGGGCTTATTTCTCGGTGTCTAAAAATAGGGCTATTTAACTATATACACAGAAGTAGATGTGAAATTACATAAGACAATCATGATTTGTAGAAGCCTCTTGTAGGACAGCATTCCTTCCTATGACCCCACCGTACCAGGTACATACCTCCCGAGTAGCATTTCTTGTGTTCACCGCAGAGACTATGAACTCTGTGGGGCTGGGTAGACTTTTTACTTCTCTTTACTTGGCACATTGCCTGGTATTATTTGCAAACTGTCAGTAAATGTTTGTTGAATAACTGACCAGTTGAATTACTTGGTGAATTTTTCATACTTATAAATGAAGCTATCTGATCATCCACATGATTTACCCAAATGAGGGACTTCTGTTCTCATTTAGGTTCAGTAATATTAAGCGTTCGTTTTTGTTCTCTCCCATCTAGTGATGGATGACATCTTGCTTCACTGATTTGCTACATAACCTCTGGGTGACCCTAAATGAGACCTTACCTATCTGGTACTTTATCTGGTCAAAATTCCTTGCATGGTTATCATTCCTAGTTCTCTTGACTCACAGGTGGCTTAACTGACAGAGTAGGGATTTAATCCCTGAACTCAATCTCTCTAGATTCCTAATCATTTGACTCTGCTGGGCCTGACTTCCTTCCAGGTCCCAGGTACAAGCTTCTGTAACCATTCCTTGCCCTTGGGAGCTCATGGGAGAGTTTCACAGACCCCCTGCCAGATACGGGGGTTTTCAGCTCTGGGGAGGGCCTGTATATATTGGTGGACGTGCTGTCACTTGAGGCTCAGCAGAGGAGAGCTGGAAGCTAACGAAGCCTCTGCTGAGACCTCAACGCATGGCCATAGAGTCTTCTCATCTGGACACAGTGCCCACTCTTTCAGCCATGTTGAAAGATCATTATGGGGAGAAACACAAAGCCCATTAATTCCCATAGAGCTGCCAGAGTGTAATTTGAAGCCAGGCCCAGCGTATCAGTGAGAGGGTAATACCTGAATGGCAGAAAATCAAAGGAAATGCAGGCCAATGATGGCATCATCTCCCGAGTACGAAATGTAGGCCATCGGCTTCAAAAGCCCTGCAGGCTGCCTGAGTGCAGGGGCAGATGGGGTCAGCTTCTTCCTTGGGTGAAATTTCTACCTGGCCAAGATGAGACCCCATGGGAAGGGAATTTGCACTTTTGGTCGGGGGTGTCCCTACTGTCATGGGTACTGCCAGAGGTAAGGAGAGGGCATGCTATAGGCAGCACAGCTCAGTCGTCTGGGTCCAGTTCACCCTGAGCATTCCCCAGGCCCACATGTTTGATGTGCCTTCTCTCGCTCAGTGCCTCCAGTGATATCAAGATCATCAGAATTTTTCTGAAGAAACCGAGACTTCCAGAAGATCTTAAGATTGTACAGCTCCTAAGCAGCAGAGTTGAGATGGAAAGACGGCCCGAGAACCAGGCAGGGGGCTGCATGAGATGGTTCGTCCCTGCTCCGGAGGACATGGCCTCAGCGCCAGTGACTGGCTTTACGTCCATAACTTCTGAAGCAACTCTTCAACCTTACTTCTGGTTCTTCCAACGGGGAGACTGGCATCCTCACATCTTGTTTTTGCCCCCACACAAATATTTATTATCGAATATGTGCAAGTATATTTTCAAAGAGCTAAAGGCATGACACTCATAAAAATACAGAATGAACACGAGCCAAAAATGCATTCGACTGAGAGAGCTAGCATGAAAGCAAAGTTGGTTCCAGAAGCATTTGGAAGAACTAGATATTTATAGGCATTTGGGAGGAAAAAAGGAATGAAAATTCGTGGATTAGGTATAAAACCAGTAAATGCCCCATGGAACCATAAAATCATGACCCCAGTGTCATCTTCTAGACCTATCTGTAAAGTAGATATTTACTAGGCTCTGTTTCCATATATCATGGAACCTACAGTAGTGGCCGATTCTGATCAAATAGTTAATGGCAAAACCAAATGCAAATAAATTCCATTCCATCGGTGGATGCCCAAAGTTTGGTGCACATTAGAATCATTTGGGGGAGATTTTGTAAATCTTGATGCCCAAGGTCATACCTGCATCATTTCATCTTATTGTACACAATTACCCCAAACACAATGGCTTAAGGCAACATGACTTTATTCTTTTACAATTTTGGAAGTCAGTAGGGAGGAGTCAAGATGGCGGAGAAGTAGCAGCTGAGACTACTTCAGGTAGCGGGAGATCAGCTAGATAGCTTATCTAAAGATTGCAAACACCTACAAATCCAACGGGAGATCGAAGAGAAGAAGAACAGCAATTCTAGAAACAGAAAATCAACCACTTTCTGAAAGGTAGGACTGGCGGAGAAGTGAATCCAAAGCGGCGGGAAGATAGACCGCGGGGGGAGGGGCCGGCTCCCGGCAAGCGGCGGAGCAAAGAGCACAAAATCAGGACTTTTAAAAGTCTGTTCCGCTGAGGGACATCGCTCCAGAGGCTTAACTGGGGTGAAGCCCATGCGGGGTCAGCGTGGCCTCAGGTCCCACAGGGTCACAGAAGGATCGGGGTGTCTGAGTGTCGCAGAGCTCGCAGGTATTAGACCGGGGAAGCCGGCTACAGAGACGGAGCCGAGGAGTGAGCTCTCAGCTCGGGGTTACCTTGAACCGGTCGCAGGCTCGGTGAGCTCGGAGCGCGGCCAGAGGCCAGGGTGGCGGAGTAATTGGGCGCTGTTCTCTGAGGGTGCACTGAGGAGTGGGGCCCCGGGCTCTCGGCTCCTCCGGGCCGGAGACTGGGAGGCCGCCATCTTCATTCCCGTCCTCCGGACTCTACGGAAAGCGCTCAGGGAACAAAAGCTCCCGAAAGCAAACCCGAGCGGATTACTCAGCCCGGCCCCTGGTAAGGGCGGTGCGACTCCGCCTGGGGCAAAGACACTTGAGAATCACTACAACAGGCCCCTCCCCCAGAAGATCAACAAGAAACCCAGCCAGGACCAAGTTCACCTACCAAGGAGTGCAGTTTCAATACCAAGGAGAGCAGCGGAATTCCAGAGGAGGAGAAACCAAAGCATGGAACTCATGGCTTTCTCCCCATGATTCTTTAGCCTTGCAGTTAATTTTTTTTTCTTTTTCAATTTTTTTTTCTCTTCTTCTGCTAATTTTTTTTAACTTTTACCCTTTTCCTTTTTTAACGTTTTTTAACTAGTTTATCTAATATATATATTTTTCCTTTTTATATTTTTTCTTTATTGGTTTTCTTTTTTTAATTGTTTCTTTTTTTTTTTTTCTTTCTGAACCTCTTTTTATCCCCTTTCTCCCCCCCTCACGAATTGGGATCTCTTCTGATTTGGCTAAAGCATATTTTCCTGGGGTTGTTGCCACCCTTTTAGTATTTTACTTGTTCCTTCATATACTCTTATCTGGACAAAATGACAAGGCGGAAAAATTCAAGACAAAAAAAAGAACAAGAGGCAGTACCAAAGGCTAGGGACCTAATCAATACAGACATTGGTAATATGTCAGATCTAGAGTTCAGAATGACGATTCTCAAGGTTCTAGCCGGGCTCGAAAAAGGCATGGAAGATATTAGAGAAACCCTCTCGGGAGATATAAAAGCCCTTTCTGGAGAAATAAAAGAACTAAAATCTAACAAAGTTGAAATAAAAAAAGGTATTAATGAGGTGCAATAAATAATGGAGGCTCTCACTGCTAGGATAAATGAGGCAGAAGAAAGAATTAGCGATATAGAAGACCAAATGACAGAGAATAAAGAAGCTGAGCAGAAGAGGGACAAACAGCTACTGGACCACGAGGGGAGAATTCGAGAGATAAGTGACACCATAAGACGAAACAGCATTAGAATAATTGGGATTCCAGAAGAAGAAGAAAGAGGGGAGCAGAAGGTATATGGGAGAGAATTATTGGAGAGAATTTCCCCAATATGGCAAAGGGAACAAGCATCAAAATCCAGGAGGTTCAGAGAACCCCCCTCAAAATCAATAAGAATAGATCCACACCCCATCACCTAATAGTAAAATTTACAAGTCTTAGTGACAAAGAGAAAATCCTGAAAGGAGCCCAGGAAAAGAAGTCTGTCACATACAATGGTAAAAACATTAGATTGGCAGCGGACTTATCCACAGAGACCTGGCAGGCCAGAAAGAACTGGCATGATATATTCAGAGCACTAAACGAGAAAAACATGCAGTCAAGAATACTATATCCAGCTAGGCTATCATTGAAAATAGAAGGAGAGATTAAAAGCTTCCAGGGCAAACAAAAACTGAAAGAATTTGCAAACACCAAACCAGCTCTACAGGAAATATTGAAAGGGGTCCTCTAAGCAAAGAGAGAGCCTAAAAGTAGTAGATCAGAAAGGAACAGACACAATATACAGTAACAGTCACCTTACAGGCAATACAATGGCACTAAATTCATATCTCTCAATAGTTACCCTGAATGTTAATGGGCTAAATGCCCCAATCAAAAGACACAGGGTATCAGAACGGATAAAAAAACAAAACCCATCAATATGTTGCCTACAAGAAACTCATTTTAGACCCAAAGACACCTCCAGATTTAAAGTGAGGGGGTGGAAAAGAATTTACCATGCTAATGGACATCAGAAGAAAGCAGGGGTGGCAATCCTTATATCAGATCAATTAGATGTTAAGCCAAAGACTATAATAAGAGATGAGGAAGGACACTATATCATACTCAAAGGGTCTGTCCAACAAGAAGATCTAACAATTTTAAATATCTATGCCCCTAACGTGGGAGCAGCCAACTATATAAACCAATTAATAACAAAATCAAAGAAACACATCCACAATCATACAATAATAGTAGGGGACTTTAACACTCCCCTCACTGAAATGGACAGATCATCCAAGCAAAAGAGCAACAAGGAAATCAAGGCCTTAAATGACACACTGGACCAGATGGACATCACAGATATATTCAGAACATTTCATCCCAAAGCAACAGAATACACATTCTTCTCTAGTGCACATGGAACATTCTCCAGAATAGATCACATCCTCGGTCCTAAATCAGGTCTCAACCGGTATCAAAAGATTGGGATCATTCCCTGCATATTTTCAGACCACAATGCTCTGAAGCTAGAACTCAATCACAAGAGGAAATTTGGAAAGAACACAAATACATGGAGATTAAACAGAATCCTTCTAAAGAATGAATGGGTCAACCAGGAAATTAAAGAAGAATTGAAAAAAAATCATAGAAACAAATGATAATGAAAACACAACGGTTCAAAATCTGTAGGACACAACAAAGTTAGTCCTGAGAGGAAAATATATAGCAGTACAAGCCTTTCTCAAGAAACAAGAAAGGTCTCAGATACACTACCTAACCCTACACCTAAAGGAGCTGGAGAAAGAACAAGAAAGAAACCCTCAACCCAGCAGGAGAAGAGAAATCATAAAGATCAGAGCAGAAATCAATGAAATACAATTTTGGAAGTCAGAAGCCTCACGTGGGTTTCCAGGGCTGTGCTCCTTCTGGAGGCTCCAGGCAGAGTCTACTCTCTGCCTGCTCCAGGTTCTAGAGACCATTCATACTACTTGTCTTGTGGCTCCTTCCTCCATCTTCAAAGCCAAGAGTGGAGAATCTAACCTACTCTTCTCTCACCGCTGCTTCTGTTTGCTCTAGTCTGATCCTCCCGCCTCCCTTTGTCAGGGCATTGTGATGACATTGAGCTCACCTGGATTGTCCAGGATCCTCTCCCCAACTCAAGATCCCTCACTTAATCACACCTACAAAATCTCTTTTATCACGTAGAGTGACACATTCACAGGATCTGAGGATTGGATGGTGGGTGTCTTTGGGTGCGGACATTATTCAGCTCATCACATCACCCCCTATCATTAAATCCGAATGCCTGGGAGTAGGAGCGAGGCCTGCAGCTTTGAAGACCCACAGATATCTCCAATGTGAAGGCAAGTTTAAAAACCTCTGCCCTAAATAAGTATATAATCTTTCGGGCGACCCTGTTAAAACAATGCTCTGATATGACATCGAGAGAACATGGTCTCAGTGTTGCTTTATTTCCAAGTTTGCAGTCATTTTTCTTAGCAAACGAACAAACATATCAAATAATTCTCAAATTAAAAAGCTCCACTTTGGTTAACATCTGCAGTCATTTTTTTTTTTTTTATTTGTTGGACCTCGGACTAGATGCTGCTCCCCACCGACTGTGTAAACTTGGCAAGCTGCTGTTGCCTTTCACCCTTCTGCAAAATGGAGCAAATGTAACTCATTTCTGTCAGAATGGTGGTGACAGCGGAGGAAGGTGTAAGCTAAGTGATTGAAATGCCATCTGTAAATCCGACGGCTCACATGCCCGTGGTCGGCTGCTGGAGGACAAGCTGGTGTCAGGTTTCCACAGCCAAGAATCATGCTCGGTAGACCACAAAAGGCTGAGGCTTGTAAATGCTGTTCAAATAACTAAAATGAAAATAACATACATGCTCCCACACCCACCTTCTATCCTTCAATTACGTCTAATAGCTGAAAGCAAAGAGAGGGGAGCTGTGAAAGTAGTTAGTGGCCACATACCTGGGAACCTTGGTGGAGCTCCAAAAACAGAGAATGTCTTGCAGTAAACCTATCATCGGTATGAGTTTACTGCATTTCACCCAGTGCTGATCGCGGAGCCTCAGGGTAAACTTTTCACAAGAACGAGAAACTGGTGCCTATTTTCAACACAAAAACCAAAGTTCATTACAGTAGCTCTTGTCTTTTAACTGAAACAAGAGGATATTCCAGAGGTTTGCAACACGCTGCAGGACATACCCAGAGGCCCTGAAAGGTTTGAAGAATGCCCCTCTGGCTTGCAGAATGGGAAGATAATACTCTTGAGGGCTGCCACAGAGGCATTTTGGAAAAAAGGAATTCTAAAATAAGATTCCTAGCTTAGATACAAAACTGGTTAATGTCCTACAGACAATGAAATCATGACCTTAAGATCATCTTCTCTGCCAAATAGAAACCTATGAAATACCATGGGACATCCCCACTTCGTGTAACATTCCCAGGTGACATCCCCATTTTTGGACTCTGTTCTGTTCATGTGGGAAGACCCTGCTCTCTTTCACTATGACTCAGCCTGGCTGGCAAATTTCACTAGTCCCCTGCCACGAGACCAGACGGATAATCACCACTTGAATGAGCCATGGATCAGGTTTCCTAAGGCAGGCACTGGTTTTTAGATCTCCTTCAGACAGTAGAAGCGATTTTTCAAATGAAATCATAGGCCAATAAATCTGTGACAAAATGGAGAAGCCGTTACGTTAACAGTTGCCACCACTGTGCTTCTCAGAAAAGGACACACAGTTGATCCCAATTATCTGCCCATGGCATATTTTTCATTCCACCTACTTGCTAAAATATGTGTGTAACTAGAAAATCAATACTTGTAGTACTTTTGCTGTCATTCAGAGCCATCTGCAGAGCAGTGAAAAAAAATTAAGTTATTGGAGGTACGCGTTCCCAGCTGAGGCTGATCGAGGCAATGCTCTGCCTTTGTCTTTGGGCTCTCAAATGGTCAACAAGTTGTCCCTTTAGATGTCTACTTAGTGACACACTTTTATTTTTTTTCATTTTTGTGCTTTTCTTGGTGATTTTGCTTTACAGTAACCCCAAGCATAGTGCTGGAGTGCTGTGTATTGTCCTTAGCCCGAGAAGGCTGTGGTATGTCTCGCAGAGAAAATGTGGGGGTTACATAAATTTCATTCAGGCTCTGGTTAGGGTGCCTCGGTTCATTAGTTCATGAATGAATTAGTTCATGGCCGTGGGTTCATTAGTTCATGAATCACTAATGAATCAGCAGAATCTCTGAAAGAATGTGTCTTTAAAGAAAACTGCATGTAAAACAAAGTTATGTAGTGACTGGTTGAAGAAATGTGACCAGAGGCTTGTAAGAACCGAACCCCGTACTTCTCCGGGGAGGAGCGGCTCAGCATTCCCTAATGCAGAGCGCCCGGGGCTTTTATAGAACATAACCAGCTCCTGCGGACAGCAAGAACCAACTGTCTTTGGAAGAGTATCTGGATGATGGCTTCAGTTAGACAGGGATACTCCAGGGGCCAAGGCAGACATGTGCTCCTTCCCAGGATGGAGCAGATGAAGGAAGGAAGAGAGGAACGGAGAAGAGCCATCACTAGGGACACTCTGCAGCTCTGTCTCAGTGAAGGGCCGAGAGAGCAGAGCCCAGAGACAGGGAGCCTGAAATGAGGTTAGGAGCACGTACTGTAGACTTCTCAGATGTCTTGCCATGTTGGGTGCACTGTGACTCTCTCCTTGTGACACCCAGCTCTTTCTTAAAGTCTACTGTGCCTGCGTGTCCTTCTCATAGCTCGGGTTTTTGGGTTTCGTTTTACTCTTTTCCCCCAAAGAAATCAGGCAGTTTCCTGTCTTTGGTAAAGTGAGGCAGAACCTTGTAAGGAGGCAGGATGTCACTCAGCAGAGAGGACTGTGACACCAGAAGACCTCTAGGGGTCTGAAGACATCTTGGGGAGGATGCTGCAAAAGCGAAGTCTTGGGAATTGAGTCGGCAATTTTAGCTGACTTGCAAATGGAGGGGAGGGCCCGAGGGATCCCCGGGACACTCCTGGAGCTTCTCCGTTAGGGGCAGGCCAGAATGCAGAACCTTGTCCAAATGCACTCACCCCTGGCACCCAGATTAACTCAGCAGCACAGAGCATGCCAAGGCAGGACCCGAAATCGAACAAACAAGCACAGTTCTTCCTTGGACATGCGCCTGGTACATTCCCTGACATGCCCCCCTAGGAAGCATCACTCGGGGTTGAGTGTAACCTGTCTGTTCTTGGTCCGCTTTTCACCGGGATCACAGGACTGTGCCCAGAGCATGGCCTGGGGCTGAAAACGTTCGGCGCTCCCTATGGATAAACGCAGCTGTATTTGATAGCAGCGGAGCCCAAACCCCCACTTGTCTTCATGCTTCCCTGTGGAATTCGCCTCATAATCAGGCTCCCCACTGACCTGGTTTCTTTCCTGGAGGATGGAGCTTTTAATCAAATGAAACCAGCCTCTTGAACACTCCGGCAAACTTGAGCAGGCAGTGATTTCCCGTGACTCCACGCATGCACGTGCCAGAAATGCTCTTGCCACTTAAACCCTCGCATTTCTCAGCGGTGGGCTAAGGGGAGGAAGCGCGGATGAAGAGAACTTACCCCAGTAGACGGAGGGTCCTCTGGCCGCTCCAGAGCTGGGAGGCGGGGGTGGATGGAGAGAAACAGGAAGGGGTGGCTGCTGGCTGAGGTTCCTACTTGTCTAAAGCTAAGGATTTGCTGAGCAGACTTGAGTCTTTCCTCCTGGCTCACCTGGTCTCTCTGCTTCTCCTCTGGGCTCTAGGATCCAATGACCTGGCACCTTCTTGTTCTGTTTGCTGAGCCCAGAGTGCATGCCTGCTGTTTATGCCCACATCCTAAGCATCATCTCGTTCTTTCCCTTACCAATTTTGTCAAGGTCAAGACCTAGTTTCCCCTGTTGGGCCTATGGGTAGACAAATCAAGAGATTATAAAGCTCTGTGACAAGGAAGACTTGCTACGCCTAAATGTGTTGGATGTAGGCAGGAACAGAAAAGAGGATTATTATTCCAAATGTGGTGGGAAGATGCCAGGGTCTGCGGGAAAGGCTTCTACAGATTTTTAGGGAAGTGTAGCGTCTGTGTCTTTTGATAATAGGAACTGCACAGACAGTATAGTCCACGATTAGGTCAGTTCTGTAAGATAGCCATTAGGCCACCCGTTCGACTCAGAGGGCTGTGTAATTCAGGCAGAATCATCTGACCTATAGACCTGAATAAACACGGACTGGAAGTGACCCAGAGTCTTAAGGTAGATACGTGGTCTAGTTAAAAGATTTTACAGTAAAATGTAGATGTCTCTCTCATGTCTCTTCCTTTCCACCCCAGCCCCATCTGATGGGGCGTGTGTGCGAGGGTGGAAGGAGGGTCTCCTGCAGCCCGGGTGGCCTGGTGACAGGTGAAATCACCTCCTCATCTGGAGGGAAAGAGTGGGCTGGGAGCCCAGGCTCAGTGCAGCTACAGGCAGGGAGCCCATCACCTTGTGGCCAAGGAGACTCGGTTTTCATGGACGTCAGATCCTACCTGGTTGAGTGGGTACCGGACAAGGTAGATGAAGGCACCCAAGGGATTCTTCACTGTTTTCTGTCAAACTCACTTCGGTTTTCATCACAGCCTCTTATCTAACAAAGACGCATTAGGCACAAACTGTGGCCAAGCACTGTGTGGTCCAGGGTGGCATGTCTTCCGCGGGTCAGGCTCGCTCGCTCACTCGGATGCCTGTGTGTGGACAGCGCCAGGTTCATTGAACAGAGTGGTGGTCTTTGGTATCTTGGTCTGAAGTAAAGGGATGTCTTCTCGGACTTGGTCAGGACACCCAGAACTGCCTCTTGACAGGGAAAGGTAACTTCTCCTTCTCTGCCCATGTCTGTCAGGGAGGCAGATATCCCTTTGGTGTTAGGTCACTTTTCATCACCGTTGCTTGAACTAATGCAATTTCTAGTCTCCCCGCTGCCCATTTCTAAAGCAGCCTACGAACCACTGTTAGATTGTTCTCCCTTAACTATGGCTGGGATCATCATTCTTTTCCTGCTCAAAAAGCTCCAAATAGTTCCCACTGCCTACAGAGAGCACTAAGCACTAAGCACACTGCTTAGCCTGTCACTAGAATTCCCCACAATATGGCCAGAGCCTACTGTTTTTCCAAATGCATCTCCTCCTTCTCTCCTAAATGCACCTTCCTTGTCAGTCAGTTTTCTGTAGGATGCCTCATACACCCTTCTCCCTCTGCCTTGGCTTATAAATGGTTCCTCCAATCCTGGGATGCCTCCCACACTCCCCTCTCTCCATAAAAATCCTCCTCACTCTTCAAGAACCTGTTCTTTCTCCAAGTAATTCTTAATTCATTCAGCCCAGAGTGACATCTTTCATTGTTTTGAATTTACTGAGTCAATTATATGCATTCATTTGGTGTTCCTGGTTCTTTCCAAACTTATCCCACCAATAGGAGACTTGTGAGTGGGTGCTGGCAACTGCAGGTAGGGCCATAGCAATGGAATAGTCTCTGAATCACCCCCCTTTTCCCTTTGTAAAGGACAGGCATGGTCTGGAGTAGGAAACGAGGAGGGGTAGAAATGTTCTCAAGTAAAAGAATACCTAGCATTTACTGTAAGATAGTGGGGGTTTCCTAAATGGGCAAGGCTGTTATATTTAGCAATGGAATTCTTCTGTTTTCTGTCAAATGCGCTTTTTTTTTTCTTTTTTTAAGCAAAGGGTTTAATATTCTATCCTTTATCTGTAAAGCTGGTGCCATGTCTTTGTCTCAGCCCCCTTGGGAGCATGCGTCTGCCCTGTGTTCTGGTCATGAACCTCGCTGAACCATACACGCACATTTACACAGGTGCCCCAGCAAGGTCTCGTCTTTACAGCACGGCCAGCCAACATCTGGACACCGTATTGTGGAACATGAGCTAAACTGGCTCCTCACTCCAGACTCGCGCCCACGGCCTTGACTTCATCAGTGCATTAGCTGACATAAATGAGCAAGGCAGTCACAGAGCACTGCGGAACTAATGCAGCATAAAGCCTTTATGGGTTGTGAAGGGAGATTCTGTCCTTCCTAGCACCATGGCATGAGAAAGCCTCTTGAACTGAGTTTGGAAAATCTGTAAGAGTCCCTTGATTACAAGTGTTTGGATGCCTGCTGTCTGATCCTTCATTAACTCTTGATATGACTGGGAAAAGCACTTAGTTCTTGGTGACGGTTTCCTCATCATTAAATTAAAGTTTTTAAAATTTTTTTTTTTATTTAAGTCTTTTGGATCTCCTCAAGCTCTAGAATCCTAGGTACCTGAATCAACTTTGTGTCCAAGGCTGAACTAAATGACCCCTTAAGACATCTTCCAACACTAGGACCCATGAGACTTGTCATAATTGTTCCTGCAGAAAGAACATGCATTTGTGGAAATCACTTTTCATTTTTCTGTGCTTAAAGCTTTATGCTTGCTTGGCTATTTAATCTGAAATTGCATGTAATAGTTTTTCAGAATTGCTGGCTCTCTTGGTATCAATCGAGATTCTTGACTGTGAGCAACAGAAATCAAGTCTGCTTAACTTAATATGAAAAAGAATCCGTCGGAAGATTCTTCGAGATTTCATAGATTCGGCTCTATGAACTGAGGACCAGGATGACAAAAAGGGCTTGTAATGGAGAAGGTGACTCCGTTTTCCATGTTTGACTACTGCCAGCTTTTCGGTCTCCACCCTGCTTCCCTACATCTGGGCAACCCAGTTAAGAAGACCCGTGGATGTTCCATGTTTCTGTTGGCAGCCAAGAATCTCAATTAGCGCAGCCTCAGCCTCTGGCCCAGTGCAGAGCCCCAACCCAGCTCCACCCCCTTCCCACCCCAAAGCCCCAAGCTCTAGGAGTAAGCTTTCCCTTCCTGGGAATCCCAGCTTATTGTGAATACTACATACATTTTGTTCATATTCATTGATGCGTGTACTGTGTCATCTCTTTTGACATACAAAGAACTTCCTGGGTGGGAGATTATGCTCACCTCCTGTAGACTGACTGACACAGGGGAGCTGGACAAATGGACCAGAATCCAGGATAAGCCACAGGACTCCAGCTGAGCACAGGAATAATTTACAAACTGACCGTGAGTCTTGGTGTCATGTCCCTTAGGTTCAAAACTCTGGGTGAAAGAATTATATTGTCTGAGCCTAGCCACATGCCATCCTGGCTGCCTGGGACAGGAGGGACTCTTTTCCTTTCCTAGTTACGGGCAAACAGATTTAAAGCTTCTCGGCAGGAGACATGGTAAAATGAAATGGAATAACTTCCCAATTCAAAACTCAAAGATGGAAATTCTTTGGTTTTGAGACTGAACAGGTCTTTATAAATAAATTTGAAAAACTTGCAGCGTTCATGTATTTACAAACCATTTTTTAAAAATATTGAGATAAAATTCATATAACATAAAATTCACCATTTGAACTATTTTAAAGCATGTAATTCAGTGTGTGTGTGTGTGTGTTTTAGCACATTCACAATGTTGTGCAACCACTGGCATTATCTAATTCCAGTTTTTATCACTTGAAAAAGAAATCCTTTACTCATGAAGCAGTCACTCCCCATTCCCCCCTCCTCCCATCCCCTGGCAATCACTCATCTGCTTTCTGTCTGCAGGTTTGCCTATTCTGGATACTTCGTATCAATGGGATCATGTAGTATGTGGTTTTTTGTGTCTGGCTTCTTTCACCTGGCACAGAGTTTTCCAAGGTTCATCCCTCCTGCAGCATGCAACAGTATTTCATTCCTTTTTATGGCTGAATAATATTTCATCGTATGAATATGTGACACCTTGTTGATTCATTCATCGGTTGACTGGCATTTGGGTGGTTTCCACTTTTTGGCTATTATAAATAATGTTGCTAGGACTATTTCTGTACAAGTTGTTATGTGAACATATATCTTCAGTCCTGTTGAGCAGATATAGTTAGGAGGAGAATTTCTGTGTTTTATGGTCACCTCATGTTTAATTTTTTTTTAAGATTTTATTTATTTATTTGACAGAGAGACAGTGAGAGAGAGCGTGAGAGAGATCATGAGAGAGGAGAAGGTCAGAGGGAGAAGCAGACTCCCCATGGAGCAGGGAGCCCGATGTGGGACTCGATCCCAGCACTCTGGGATCATGACCTGAGCTGAAGGCAGTCACCTAACCAACTGAGCCACCTAGGCACCCCATGTTTAATTTTTTGAGGAGCTGCCAAAGTTATCCACAGTGGCTGCTTCATTTTACCTTTCTGCCAACATAGTGTGAGGTTTCTGATTTCTTCACATCCTCACCACTACCTGTTACTGTCCATGGTTTGATTATAACCGTCATAGTGGGTAAAATGGTACCTACCTCACTGTGGCTTTGATTTGCGTTTCCCTCATGGCCGAATGCTGTTGAGCATCTTTTCATGTGCTCATTGGCCATTTGTATATCTTCTTTGGAGAAATGACTATTCAAGTCCTTTGTCCATTTTTACATTGTTGTCTTTTTTGTTGCTGAGTGGTAGTAATTCTTTAAATAGTCTTATAAATATCCTTTTCAGACAAATGACTTGCAAGTATAGTCTCCCTTTCTGTAGACTGTCTTTTCTCATTTCTCCATATCCTCTGAAGCATAACAGTTTTTAATTTTGACGAAGCACAATGTATCTATTGTCTCTTTTGCTATTTGTGCTTTCAGTGTATTATCTAATTGTAGGATCTAAATCATGAACCTTTACTCCTATGTTCTCCTCAGAATACAGACACTAACACGTTCTAAGAGGCTAACCTACCCAATCTAGGATGCAAATAAAGAGGTGATTGCTCCAGTTTCACATCATCTAACATATTTCAAATAACTTTAAGTTGTTGAAGAAAACATTGTATATTAGAGCACTTTATCAAAAAAAATTTCCTTTGTGAAATAAAACATAAACTTCTGTTTTGGAAAATTTACCCATAATCATGACTGAAACAAAATTATTTTCATTTCTTTGTGTTTCCTTATAATCTTTGGCCACAAGTATTCATATTTTTATAAATTATAATCATCTCATGTGTATTTTCCTTCTGTTTTCTAGACTTGGTGTTATGAGGGGCACCTGGGTGGCTCAGTGAGTTGAGTGTCTACGTTTGAACACTTTCCATGCTTAACACCTTTAGTTTTCTTATATGCTTTATTAAAAACAGTATTAAAAATGTTTTCCTGACTATTAAACTAATATTTGTTGAATGTAGGAAAGCATGAAAAAGAGAAGTCATCCATAACCCCACCAGTCAGACAGAACCAAGTTAAATATCTCAGGAAATTGGAGTACTCTTCCATCTATACTTTGAATCCTTCTTTTCCCCTACAACATGATTTGCCCATATCTTAAATGAGGTATGTTAATTTCACAGTGGTTTTTTAAATTTAGCTCCAAAATTACTATGACAAAATGAGAGTAGGGTGGGTACCCAAATCTGAGTGTCTAGCAAGGACTGGGCCAGAGTTCACAGTGCCACCCACAGCATCTGAGTCAAGCTGTGACAGTGGATCGTCCTGACTGGGAAAGCCCAAACTGCTGACAGCCTTGATAATGACATGCTTCCATGCTTTTCATGTCTGTATTCTGCACCCCTGTAGATAAAGAGAGAGAGTACCATCTGCAGCTTAGCAGAATGTCCAGTTTTTCTGTCGATGGTTTACTTTTTTTTTTAACATTGACTTATTTTTCACCAGTTGCAATTGCTAAGATTAAAAGTAGATTAACGAGTGACTTAACATTTGCAGTTTGCCATTAAGTGTCTTTCATTTGATGACTAAATATTTCCATAGATAATGGTTGCAGTGAATTCAAAAGATGATTAATACTTTAAAGATTTAATCAGTGTTAACAGCGATTTGACATACAGTTGATGCCTATGGTTGTGTTAAATTTTATAAACCTATCCCAGTCTTATTTCATGATTGTTGAATCTAATTACATTTTTCCCCCCAAATAATTTTTTCCCCCCAAATAATTTACTAGGGTCAGAGTTGCCTTGACATTTGAGGAAACATTTATCTTAAGGAACTATCCACGAACATCCCCTCTATCTCCTGGTGGACATGTTCCTCTTTCAGTGGCCACGGTATAAATTCAAGGTCTAAAGTCATATTCTCTGAAGTACTTCTCTAGGTTTTTGGGAAGGCCTCACTCTTGATGGAGGTCCATGTATTTTGGGGTTTTCTTTCACAATTATACTCATGCTCCTTTTTCCATTTATTCACAGCATTTTGGCTCCCGTTGGAGACGGAATTCACATTGGAGTCAGCATTTCTCACCCCTGGAGGTAAATGAGGTAGGTATCCCTAATAGCCTTTATAACCATAGAGCTGCTATTTCTTAGGCAATGCCCTGAGAGGCTGCATAGAGATTTCAAGTTGCTTATGTAGCTCCCCAGTTGTCTAAAGCTTTGAGACAGTCAAAGATCCTTAACAAGTACCATGTGCTGAAAACTCCCACCATCTTCTGCAACGCATAGGGGTCATTTTTAATTGGTGTCCTTACCAGCTATGTTTCTATTTTGCAAACCCTGAAGTAGTTTGGGCTGATTCCATATCACCACTTAACATTTCCAGTGGTAGAGGAGTTCATAGGTTTACCATTACCAGCTTGGGCAAGGCTCCAGCTGATCCCCACTAATGCTTAGTTTAGATAACCTTTGAAGTCCCATCATCCCTGGGAAGCTATGAATCAGTGCTGACTTCTAGTAATACTGTGGAAACTGCATGCCAATAACCTTTAGATACTATCTCAATCTTCATGATGCTGACTCATATATTTAATAACTGTTTTAATTTATAAGAGCAAAAAAGGTACTGAAAAGATAATCATGTTGACCTAGGGAAGCCTAGCTTAGCCATCTCCAAGACTCAGCTTCCTCATCAGAAAATAGAGACACCACTAAACTCTTCCCACGTTTGTTGGGAATGTCAAATGAGACAAAGCACGGAAGGCTCTTGGGGTAGTGTTGGTTTCCCCTTTTCCCTCCCTCAAGCTGCAGGAGTGTTTGTTTTAGAAGGAGAATTTGGTCACCAAAAGAATTCATTCACTTCTTCTTTGCCTAGCTGGAGCCAACTTTGCTATACTTCTCCAAGAGTTGGCATCCCCCCATTTCCCGTCTCACCCAGAGCTACAAGAAGAGTGCAGATACTTTTTTACTTAGGGTACATTCTGACTGTGTGGCAGGGGGGCAGCAAAGCTGTCATACAATGAAAGGAACAAGCCAAATTATTCTCAGTTGAGTTCAGAGCAAATATGGTTGCAGTGGGAGTCTGCAAATAGAGACAGGAAATGGTAATATAATGGAAAACATATTTGCATAAATCCTTGTGATTTCCCTAATCTCTATGTGAGTGAAGAAAACATGTATTCTGTTGAGAAGATCCCTGGTGCTATCTAGAACCCCTTTTCCCCTTCCTCTGCTCTTGAACAAACCTAAAAATTTTCATTATGCCTTTGTCTTGAAAGGCCTGTGGAGAGAACTAGAAAGAGACACTGGTGCTTTTAGTAACATTCAGGAAAGAGCCTGGCTTAGCTTGGAAGCTCCAAGGGTGCCAACTGTGTAGGCAAGGCCTTGGAAGAACTCTGGGTCTTCTGAGAGAAGAAATGAAATTGCCAGTGCTTTTGCTTGGCAAAAGGGGTTTCCTTTCTGCGTTTTGGCAAGGACTACTAAGGCCCTTTAGCCTTTGGCTTCATAGGGGCAACTGAGGCCTTAACTGCTTCTCATTTCCTACAAATCCAACCTGCTTGACTTGGTGAAGGTGCCCCACCACAGCAGGCCCTTGACCTTAAAATCACCACGCTCGCTCTGCCCTTCACGCAACTGAAGCTCTTCTCCAGGGGACCGGCGAACTACAGCCTCTGGGCCCAATATCACCAGCCTCCTGGTTTGGAAACCAAACTCTATTGGAACACTGCCACACCCAACTGTACAGGGCTGCTTTTCTCTAACAGGAGCAGAGTTGAGTACTCTAGGGCTACAAAGCCTGAAGTAATTACAATCTGGCCCTTTATTTTTGTTTTTCTAAAGATTTGAGAGAGAGAGAGAGAGCAAGCAAGCAAGCTCAAGAGAGGGAGTACAAGCAGGGGGAGTAGGAGAGGGAGAAGCAGGTTTCCTGCCGGGGAGGAAGCCCGATGCAGGACTCAGTCCCAGGACCCCAGGATCATGACTTGAGCTGAAGGCAGAGGCTTAATGACTGAGCCACTCAGGCATCCCACGATCTGGCCCTTTAAAAAAATGTGTCAACCCATGCTCTGTTCACACCAGCCTGCCCGCCTTTCCCTTTAGAGACAGCGCTTTCCAGACTCTGCCCCTTTCTAGGTCTCTTTCGGGAAAGTTTTCCCCAAGTCTGTCCACGTGGCTCTCTCTTCCTTCTTTTTTCAGGCTCCCTGCAGGCGTTAGTTGCCCCAGGAAGGTCTCGGTGAAACTCAGGTTGGGCTAATCCCTCTCAAGGGATAAGGACTGTGAATGATTAGCTCCATGTTCTTGGGGCTGTGCGCGGCCCGATGGCGGCCAGGCACTCGGTCATGTCTGCTGGGTTCGTGCAGCTGGCTGTGCACTGCCACATCGCGCTGCCCCCAAGAGCACGAGAGCAGCTGCCAAGGGGGCAGGGACAGTCTGCTGAGAATCTTGACGGCAAATGCACGGGGCCTTCTCCACTGCATACCCGGCTGTGAGGCGAAACCAACCTCCAGGCCTGCGTCCCTCGCACACAAGGGAACTGAGTCAGCTGCCTCTCATAAGCCACATTCTGATCCTTGTTCTAATTGTCACGGCCTCTCAGTAAGAACCTCATGGGCTCCATGACAGCTCCAGGGCCCACTGACAGAAGTGTGCCATGTTCCGCCTGCCCGACGCCAAAGGCAATTCTCTTGGGCTTCTCCAGAACAGCTCTGATTCTGAGATCCTACAAGAGGCCGTCTGTCGTAACCTCTGTCTTCAGATTCCCACAAAGAGGCCTTCTATTTTGGGTTGGATTGCCAGGAATACGGCTACTGGGGAAAACTGATTTCATCAGGTAAATGTCTAGGTATGGATTTCTCAGTGTAAATGACTGAGCATTTGTATGTAAACATACACAAGCAGAATTTCCCAGAGCACTAAATGGTTAGAAAACTTGCCCTTAGCCGAGTCGTACTTCCCACCACAGTGTACAATTGCAAAGATTAGTTTCAGCTTTGTTTCAAAAGCTAGTTAAGAGTCTAGAAAGGGACAATAAAAAGGATAAAAATTCCTGGATTAATATAGAAAATGATCTTGGAAGAAGTTAGATATAGTGATTCACTTTGTGATTAAATCGTGATCCAATCCTGATTATACCTTGGAATTCTTGCATTATGACTAATTCAAAGTCAGCTTTTGGAGGAGCTGTATTATTTGATATGAACTAAGGTCTTGTCTTAGCAAGAAGGTGAATGTTTTCACTCCAGGTTAAAATGACTCCAGCAGGCAAGGCTTGGTTTCTCTGGTGCTGCTAACTGCCAACTATGCAGGCATTAAATGTCTGTAACGTGGCCTAACCCTGCCCTTTTGTTCCCTTCTGCTTGCTAGTTTTCTTTCTTTCCTTCTTTCTTTCTTTCTTTTCTTTTTCTTTGCCATTTCAGACACAGTGAGTGCTAAAACTAGAAGAAAATGTACATTTTGTCGAATCTAATACTATCATGTCACAGATGAAGGAAACAAGATAGAGAGGTAAGGTGACTTATCGGAGGTGCCCAGTATATTTCAGGGTTCAGACTTGGACCCAAATGCCTTGCCTCCTAAAATGGTATCCTGTTTATGTCATTATGGTCCTGCCAAAAGGTGGATAGGGGAGCTCACGAACATGAAAATGACATCAATCAGAAGAACTGGTCTGAAGCAATGGGAAAATATGTGATTCCCTAGGAGATAAATTAATTCCTTGACAGTACCTCCTGATGACCTCAAAGATGAAAGAGAGTTGGAAAAAATGTGGATTTCAATTATCCATGAAGACTAGTGTATAGTGGGTTGGTGTAAATGTGTCCCTTAACATTTGCTAGTGCTGAGTAAGCAGCCACCATCTCTGAAATGAAAGGCATTCCATAAAAAAACATGACCACTGATAATTAAGATAATAGGACATTTTTATGTACTGACTTTAAGTTCAAGGGCTTCTGAATCATTTAAAAAAATGAAAGAAGCCAGCCTAATTTGCCCTATTGTATTTCTTAATACAGCACAGGATCAGAGAAATCCACTGACTTTCATCACTGCTCATGCTTTTTTTTTTTTTAAGTAGTACAATAATTTTAAAAATTGTTAACAATAAACATTCTCATTAGGATTTCACAGAAAGAAGCACTCCTAACAGGATTCTCCTCCAACATCTTGCATCTCTGCAAAATCATGTCATTTTCTAAAAACTCTTGATCGTCTGTGTCCTGGTTCTTAATATTTCATATTTGAACTTGACTAGTCATTGTCATTGGTGGATAATCCTTGAACCCAGCATGACAGGAGGTAATGGGGACACACTAGCAGGGATACATATGGTTTGGGGGTTGAATTTTTATCCATTGTTGAATAACCTTTGGCTTATTCAACCAGCAAAACTCTATATATTTCGTTGATAGTGGCCCTTTTATCTTCTTGCAATGCTGTGGAGCATTTTCAGTGTAATTTATAACAAAGAAATGTGCAGATAATGGCTCACACAAACTTCATAATATTTAAATCATGGCAAAAAAACTTGACCAACTGAAAGGTCAGAAGTTCGTCTTGACTATTACAACAAAAGGTGCTTTTGGCCCAGAATAAAGTTCCCTTAATTAATATTCCCTAGGATTTCAGCATACTTAACATTTCAGAGTGTACCTGAGCCTGGGGCAAAATCTCTTTTTCATCTCTGTTCTCTTCATTCCTAATTATTAGAGAGTTGTAATACTTTATTTCAAAGTCACATAAGTTATTGGTCATTGATTGGTTGCAAGGGCCATGACCTACAGACAGTCCTACACAAAGTATTTACACTAATTTCTAGTTTTGTATTTTATGATTCGTGTGATTTTGAGTAGGTCATTTTACCCACTCTTAATCAAAAAGTGAGAGGGTTGGGTTAGATTATCTCTAAATTTCCAACTAGTTGTCACAATCTCAAGGAGTATCCACTGATGTGCTCTATGTTTCTATTATAATTCTAAAATATGGGTAAATTATTAAGAGGATTTGTGTGTGTGTGTGTGTGTGTGTGTATGTATGTACAAGGGAGATGAGGGGAAATTAAATTCATTGCAGAAATATAAAGCAAAATGAATTATACAATCCATGTTGGAGATCTGAACTTGGGAAAGAATAACATAGAATTTTCTGTGTGGGTCAGTGATTGGAGAGATATTTGGAGATGTCCGAGAAAGGCTTAAAGCTTTAGGCGGCTGTCCTTAGCTGAAGGCCCATCCCAGACTCCATTTTCTTTTTTCCCCTTCTCTGTTTTTCTCCCAAGTTTGGACAGATGAAAGGGTGTGAGAGGAAGTAAGGGGTGGTAACAAGTTGGGGGCCAGAGGTGGGAGGTCACCCTCCTTCTCCCCTGCCCCCCAGGTGTAAGCAACACAGAAAGGCAAATACCACAGTGGAAAGGTCCTGGCCCTCTGAGCTATTTCAGGACATTGGCAGTGGACCCATAGGAAGGGTGGTCTGGTTTCCACAAATTCCACACAACAGACAATCTTGTATAAATATTCCATGTGGTTCCTGTCTGTATAAGAGTCACAGTGTTGATGACAGAATTGAGTGTTTTCCCTAATACAGGCAGGTGAGGAAGAGAGAGTTTTAAGATTCTTTGTCCTTTATCACACAGAAGCCTCACCTAATCCCTTTCACATGCCCGCCTCGAACATCCAAACCAGCTGAACAAATATATCCTCTCTCCTATACAACCTACCCAAACAACACAAAACAGGACATCCAAGACCATGGCCAAGAAGAGACTATCCCAGGACCCTCTTTGTCCCCACTTGGGAATTCAACACACTCTCAGAGCAAGACGTGAGGTCTCTTTCCCCTTCTAGGTCCCACTGACTTCGAATGGGATTCCTGGTTAACATGTTCATTTTAATAAATGTCATTAAACAAACAATCTAAACTAGACCCATGTATTTTTACCCACAGCCAGTACGAAACAGTATGACTCCTGCCTCTGATTTATCTCAAAAAAAGAGGAAAACCAGGAAAATTTGGCTTAATTTGTGGCAGAATGATTTTGATTGGACAGGAAAAAGAACTTCCTGTATGAAAGAGTAATTAGAAACTGAAATAGCTCACTGAAGCCTGTCAGTCCTTTTTCTTTCCCTGGAGATGATTAAGCAAAGACTCATCCACCCACTTCTTTGCCTGGAAACAAGTCATTCTACCAGAATCTATGGGTTAGCACCCATGTTGCTGGGCCCACAGCTGTCCCCACAGTAGGAGCTGTGCTTGACCATTGCGCAGAACCACAGAACCACACACTGGGGGCTGTTTCTTTCTTTTTTTTTTTTTTAGTTTTTTAAAAAATTAACATATAATGTATTATTAGCCCCAGGGGTACAGGTCTGTGAATCGCCAGGTTTACATACTTCACAGCACTCACCATAGCACATACCTTCCCCAATGTCCATAACCCAACCTCTCTCTCCCTACCCTCCTTCTCCAGCAACCCTCAGTTTTTTTTTGTGAGATTAAGAGTCACTTATGGTTTGTCTCCCTCCCACTCCCATCTTGTTTCATTTATTCTTTTCCTACCCCCAAGCTCCCCACCTTGCCTCTCAACTTCCTTAAATCAGGGAGATCATAAGATAATTGTCTTTCTCTGATTGACTTATTTCGCTAAGCTTAATACTCTCTAGTTCCATCCATGTTGTCGCAAATGGCAAGATTTCATTTCTTTTGATGGCTGCATAGTATTCCATTGTGTATATATACCACATCTTCTTTATCCATTCATCTGTTGATGGACATCTAGGTTCTTTCCATAGTTTGGCTATTGTGGACATCGCTGCTATAAACATTCGGGTGCACGTGCCCCTTCAGATCACTACGTTTGTATCTTTAGGGTAAATACCCAGCAGTGCAATTGCTGGGTCATAGGGTAGTTCTATTTTCAACTTTTTGAGGAACCTCCATGCTGTTTTCCAGAGTGGTTGCACCAGCTTGCATTCTGGGGGCTGTCTTTCAATACAAGAAGTAGGGAATAAAAGAGTAGGATATGAGAGATACTTTTTTCCCTCTGGAGTCTTGCTCAGCTTAGAAAGAACTGAATCCACTGAGCAACACCATATTTATTTGTATTAACTGATTAGTTGACAATCAACTGTGCAGTTAGATAAGGCACAGGAAACAAAGGCAACACCGAATATGAAATGGATCCTCCCTACCTTCAAGAATCTTGTAAAACAAAACCAATAGTAAAAAGCAGCATATGTGTGGAGGAAAGGATTAGATCTAAACTGAAGGAAAGGGCTTTACAGATGCAGGGGGGATGGAAGGAGGGAGGTGGTGAGGAGGAAACACTCTGTCACACCTCTTAGGGCATGCTTCAGGAGGACCATAACATAGACATGGAACCTCCCCACCCTCCATCTTCTTTGCTTGCTTTTGGCTCTGGTAGAAAGGAAATGCTTAGTTTTCCATATAGGAAAAACAGCTAAATTCTTTCCATCTTTAGATCCAAACTATATGGTCAACTCTTTGTCTCTGTCTCTCTCTCTCTCTTTCTCCAAATCAGAAAAATTGGAGCTGACAGTTTTATGAATTTCCTGGGTTCCTTAAGGGCCATGGGCTAGCAAGAATTCCAGTGAAAGTGATGATCAGAGTAGTAACAGTTGGTAGACGAGCTTCAACCAAACAAAACACTTTGGGAAGGGCATTGTCTAGTCAGGATGGAAGCCAGTCATGAGCGCACTTGGTTGTGAATAAACCTTGAACTTCTGCTCCTGGGTCTTCATTGCGATGAGAACGCAACAGGTCCTGCTTTTCTCAAATACCTAGGTCTGCACTGCATATGTTATTGAACTGAATCCTGATTTTCCCCCCATCAGAGATGTATGCCAATCAGAAATTTGGTTGTGAATTTCCATTAACTTGATGCCCTCTCCCTAATCCTACTCCATTGTTGTGGGTTTCCAGGCTTCAGGAAAGTTGACTTATGAGTTTTTTTTTTTTTTTTTTAATAAGGCCTTCCATTTTATTTACCATGAAAAAAATAATCTGACTCCATCTGAGTCCATTTGACAAACACCCCCCAAGGGTGTATATCACCGAAGAACTCGGTGATATTCGTACAGGATGCTCTGGCCATTTGGTATATTCAGATTCTCTCTAGCAAAGAAGGCCTCATCCCTTTGCACTACCCCCTTCTGAGTGTAAGGCCCCTGAATGAGCCGCACAGAAGCGCAGAACTTGTTTGCCAAAACATTTCCATGGTGCCAGACAGGCTGTGTGAACATGGAGTGTGGTGCTCTATTCTGTTCTGCCATGATTTTCTTTGTCTGGACCCGGCTGGCTGCCTGAAGGAGGGTCCAAGAAGGTCGCTTGTCTTTTTTATAACTACAACCCATGGGGAACGTTTGAGACAGCCCTTGTCATTTGGTTGCCTTGAACAATGAACATCACACCGTTGACTGATGGTCTTTGTCTTTGTGTCTCTCTTTCTGTAGGATAATTTCCAAGTGCAAGCTTAGCGGTAACTGTAATGCATCTCTTCTCTTTATCAGTACACTTGCCAGAAGAGAAAGGCAATTTGTGTCTTCCACATCAGACATAAACAACCTACAACTGATTTCATTTATGATCTGGGTTAAGTGGAATGTCTTACTATATTGTTGATTTAATAACCTTGCTGTACTTTGCAAACTCAGTCAACCACAGCTAATTCCTACCCAAGAGAACAGTTTCCCTAAAGTACCCGTTGATATGCATACACTATATACATAATTTGACTCTGTTCAATTGAATATAATACATGCATACATTCATTTGTGCCAATCTAATCTCCATGTGGCTTTTAAAGTCTGACCTTGCCATTCACTTTTTGTGTTAAATTATAGTCATATTTATTCTATTGGGTATTAGACCTAAGGACTGTGACTTTTCTATTATGAGGCTGCAAGAAGGAGGTATTTGATAATAGAAAACAGAATCATACCCTTAAAGTTCACTGTGATAACGAAATCCAAAACAATACCCTAAAAGGTCAAAGCAATTTCTATTTTGCAGACTTAAAATAACAACTATTTAAGCTTTAGAAATGTTTAGCTAACAGACAAAGGCAGCCTTAAAACAACATAAAAGAAGTTATGTAAAATTTCCATTACATTTTACAGATTGTCTTTAAATGGAGTTAAAGCATATACTTCTTTAGTATTAGATACCTACTAACAAGATGCCATTGTACTTACAAAAATGTGTACTGTGATTTGTTTATAAAAGCATTGATGAGAACTTTAAAGTGTATCTGATGATTCCTGGTTTTAGCAGCTGAAACACTTGCTTCATGTCCTCTAGGATGTGTCCTTTCTTGTATCTCACTAGGACTTTTCACAAGGGGTCACAAAGAATGTTGTAACAATATCTGTTGGCAAATATGGCCCTTGTCTAATATTCCATGGAGAAGGTAAACTAGTTCCTTTTCCAAAGGTACTTGGAATGGCAGAGCTAGAAGGCATAAGATTTTTCACTACAGAGTTTAAGTGCTTGGATGGGCTGACTTATTTCCAAACAGATTTGTTTCTATTGTTATGATGACTTTAGTACTGTTTTTCATTAAAAAAATTTTTTTTAAAAGAACAAAACCAGGGGCACGTGGGTGGCTCAGTGGGTTAAGCCTCTGCCTTTAGCTCAGGTCATGATCTCAGGGTCCTGGGATTGAGCCCTACATCCGGATCCCTGCTAAGTAGAGAGCCTACTTCATCCTCTCTTTCTGCCTGCCTCTCTGCCTACTTGTGATCACACTCTCTGTGAAATAAATAAATAAAACCTTTAAAAAAAAAAAAGAACAAAACCAAAGAGCTTCATTTCTATTTTGTGTCATCCACTCAATTCTATTGCCATGTCTTCTCCTGACAAATGCTGTGCATGATGTGAAGAGGAGTAAGCAGCTTCTACTTTTTTCTGTGTGTGTGTGTGTGTGTGTGTGTGTGTGTGTGTAGGGTGGCCTCATTTGTCCCCAACACTTCATTCTGTGTTCTTCCAAATCTTCTACTGAACTTGTAGAGCTAGAACAGATTTTACAAAGAAGATGCTACCTTACAATCAGAACTTACGACCTTTATATCATTTATGATAAATATTGCCAGACTCCAAGCAAGACTATGGTTATTTGGTCATGATGGACAATAGCAGCCTTTAACTGCAAACATATGTGTGAAGATATGAGACTAGATCATGTGGAGAAACAGTGCAGTTTCCCTCACTTCCCACCACTTCTTATGGCTCGGTTTGCGCAGGAAGACTGGCTGGGATGATGAAGGGGATTTTTGAGTGGGAGTAATTGGCCTTCCTAAATGTTTTAGAATTTTCTTAAAATTTATATAAATTGTTATTCCAGCAGTAGAATAGGAGTGCACATGACACTTCACAATATAATGGAGAGAAAGTGTTATGCCACTTTTTGGTTCAAATTTTGTAAAAAAATTACCATAACGATATATAGGTTATAGCATGAATTTACAGAATTTTGCTAGTAAATGGGTATAAATGTTCATGCGTTAAATAAAACTTATTTTAGTAAAGAATAAGGCTGACTTAGAGCAGTCCATTGTGGGATAATGAGAGTCTGAACTAAGGACAAAGCAGGAGATAATGACAAGATATTGTAAAGGAATCTCCTGGACGCGGCAACAAAGAGGACTTTGCAGGGAAGAAGGAAGAAGGAGGGAAGACTATAAAGTCAGTACTGAGTTTTAAAGTCTGTGTGACTCGAAGAAAACCCGAGTTCATGTAGTTTTGTGAGGAAAATCTATGAGTATGGTTTAGACATATTGAATTTGGCATAATGGGATGAAGGGAAAACCCTGACAGGCGGGGAGAATTGCACACCAAACCTGGCACCAGATATTTATTAGATATGAAGAACTGATAGGTCATTTCTTGATGGAACTGAACTCTGAGGACATCAGGGCATGGAGTATACCTACAGCAAGCCCTCAGTGGGGGACAGATACCACATAGCACCTGCTCCACACACACACACACACACACACACACACACTTCTGTTCCAAATACTAAAGAGCTATTATATTCATTATGCTTGGTTCTGCCTATCTCCATTCATGACAGCATGGGACAGTACTTGATGACATTCCTGGCAATTTAAGAATTCCTGATGGCTTCCCCGAGGCCATTAGAAGTCATCCCACTGCCCCCTGTAGCCTCTAGTTCCTTCCACCTTCTAGAAAGTCTTTGAAGCTTCCTCTGCCTGGTTTATTTTTAGGTTCCCATACTGGTATCCACTGATGCCTGAACTTGACTAAATTCCATTTCCAAAGGCCCTGCGTTGTAGACATTGACCTGGTCATAGTGGGGAGTCATGCGGCTGTCTGCTCCAGGCCAGCCCCTCTGAATTCAGCATTGAGATGGAAGGCCTGGGGAAGGGGCTGTGGGGGAAGGGGTGGAGCTTGCAGCCCTTGATGGGGATGACAAACCTGTGCTGGTAGCACTTAGAGTGATCTGTAATTAGTCTGACATATGCAAGAATGTCCTCCCCTGACCAGACTGTGTCTGTGAAATCATAGAGCTCTAAGGTCAAAGAGAGCTCAGGAAGCACATTCTAGCTGGTGCAGCGTCGTAAGGCAGAAGGCAGTGCCAGACGTCTGTGACCAGCAGATCTGAGGTGGAAAAGGGCTTCAGAATAGCTCTGGGAACCCTTAAAGCCCACAAAGAAACTTCTTCTTCTTCTTCTTTTTTAAAAAATCTAGTCAAATTGCAAAGATTCTAAACAATGAGTCTTCTTTTGTAACATCTCAATAGTCACATGAATATATCAGATATGATATCCTCCAGGCTGAAGGACATTTGCCTCATTATTTTTTAAAAAAATGCCATGTAGGCTGAATATTTCCTCTTCTTTGCTATTATCAGCACATGGGAATTTAAACTTTCTCCCTGTCCCTCATTTAACAAATGATAATGTATATAAGGAGTAGAAGAGATAAATAAGTACAGAGTCTCAAAGAATAGTTTTAAGGACTCTTGTTGTGTTTATTAACAAAGAGAGGCTGTTTCTTTTTTTTTTTCTTGAAAAAAAATTTTTTTTTTGAGGCTGTTTCTTTATACCTTGATGTGGGCAGTACATTTCCATTGAGGTCCGAAGTTTTTTTAAATATAAAATACAACTGGACGTATTCCTCTTCCCTTCCCTTTCCTTCCATTCTTGAATGATTTGGTCTCAAAGCCATTAAGTTACGTGTCAATGCAGAGGGACAAAAGGGGCAAGTAGCTCAGAATGCTGTGTCAAAGCTCAGCTAGAGAAAAGGGTCACCCCATACTGAGATGGAGACTAATCAGGTTGAGGAGGGCAGTCAGGTGGGGATGGATGGCCCAGCATCAGAAGTTAAAGCACAAGAAGGGGGAGAAGGGCATCCCCAAGGGCAAAGAATAGTGTGTCAGGAATAGTGTGTCAGGGCCCAAGGACGGAGAGGAAGCCGCCTGCGGTTATTGGAGAGGATTTGGTAGCAGTGATGGAAGTCATGTACATACAGGGAGGTTGATCACATATATAAATATTAAGAATAATGGGAGTCCATTTTCTCACTGCTGGAGAAGGGCAATATAAATATAGAAAGAAAAACAAAATGAACCTTGGGGTATTGTATTTGAATGAGAGTGATCAAGATGAGCTTACAATTTTCAACATATAAGATAGATGTAGAAATAAACATAGAGGTAATTGTATGTGTATAAATGTATGCTTCCTAGTTCTGTCCATCAGGATGACCTGAGAACATGATACCCCAATGGCAACAAGCACCCCTAGTACCCAAAACTTGGCTTCTAGATACCGTTTTTCACTAAAATAAGCAAGAGCTGATTCCAAGACCAAGAGAGGACAAATAAAAATTTAGTCTGAAATATCTTGTGCCAGAAAGCAAGGAAATGTTCAAACAGTAACTGGGCATTAGAAGGACACATAAGCAGCTTGAATTGGCTCCCACAGGCCACATCAGAGACTTTTTGAACATTCAAATAAATAGTAATATAACAGGTTATAACAAATTGAATAAAGTAAGAAACAATGAGCTCCTGCTGATATAAACAAATGAATGAATACTTTGAGAATCTAAAGAGGAACAGAATATTTACATAGTTTCAAAGTACTTCCCTCTCCCAATACTAAGTACAAAGGGGAGGAGAGTTACTTTACTGTGGAGAAACCTGGCAGACCCAACAGAATAAATGTCATGTTAGTAGCAGGACAAATTGAAAGTGTGTGCTACCTGATAGAATGAAATGAGATTACTTCTGTAATATTCCTGCCAAAAATGCATAACAGGAATCTCATCATGAGGAAATCTCACACAAACCAAAACTGAAGGAGATTCTACCAAATAATGGCATGTAATCCAAGTGTCAAGGTCATGAAAATCAAGGAGAGACTGAAGGAAACAAAGAAGCAGGACAACTAAATGTCTGGTGTGATTCAGAACTGGATCCCTTCTCTGCAAAGGACATTATTGGGACAGTTGGAGAAACTTGAGGAGAGTCTAAAGATTAGACGGTAGTTTTGTATCAAGGTTAATTTCCTGAATTGGGTTATGTATTCTAGTTACATAGGAGGATCTCTTTGTCTGCAGAAAGAGACACTAAACTACCTGGAGATGATTTAGCACAAAGTCAGCAATTTTCCCTCAAATGGTTCAGGAAAAAACGTCTTTGTACTATATTTCTAACTTTTATATAAACAAGTTTTTCAAACAGCAATAACAAGAAGAGACTGGAGAGCTAGCTCAGCCAGAGAAAGTTGTCTAATGCTTATGTATGACGCATACACATACACACATGGGGATTGGGGGTGGGGGAGAGAGAGAGAGAGAGAGATTCATTAATTGCAATCACTTCGATTTCTGTGCTACTGGGAGCACTTAAAAGCCATTTAATTACAAAATTCAGCCTTGGATCTTAAGGGAGCCAGTGATTTCTATGCACCTGCTTTGCTAAATGTCTTTAGAGAAATGAAAGTCCATGTTAACATCTTTATTTTCTTTGCTTTTTTCTTTGACTTTAACTCATTGAAACAAAGAACTGAGAAACTTTTACATAGTGAAAATTAACAAGGAAAGTCCAAAATAAGGGATTACTTAAGTGGACATATCAATGCAATGAAATACTATGCAGCCATTAAAACTCACGTGGGGAACAAAATTTATTTCCATGGGCAACTGTACCCCATATTACTAATGCAATGCAGCCGTTTAAGAATGGTAGTTCAGCATGGTCTTTCACTTGAAGGAGATGTACTAAAATATTTATAGTTGCTATCAAAATTTAATAAGCATAAAAGTTATTAAAACAGATTAGATTATTTTTTGACATGAAGGCTTTAAGGTAAAATATGGCATATATTTTATATTTACAGCAAATTTCACTTGTCAGTGACCACACGCAGCTACTGCATTGGGCAACTCCTCTCTAAGCCCAAACTCTGCCTCTAGCCTAACTCATAATCCGCTTTTCCTCAAATATAGCAATGTATTTTTTTGCCATTATGCAGGCTGTGTTACTCAAATTGAAATGCTTTCCTTTCCTTATTTACGTCTAAAAATATCAGTTATACCTCAAAGAAAAGCTCTCCTGTCAACTCCTCTGGAAAGCTTTCTTGATCCACTGGGGCAAAGGTATCATTTTCCCCTCTGAGCCATAATTTTCACCTCTCTTTGATACATGTTTAATTCTGTCTGGATTACAGTTAATTGCTTATACATCCTTCTTTTCAGCCAGACCAGAGCTCTTGGTAGCAAGTACCAGCTCATTCATATTTACTTATCGCTTATTCAATAAATACTTTGCACTAACTTGTGCTCCATAAAAGTTCAGCGAACAGAATATGAAATCACCAGCGAAATCACCACCACCACCGTCACCAACAAAAAAGAAATTTAGGAGAAGAAGATGCTTATAATTAAGGAACCAATTAAACTAAGGCGCAGGCCTGAGGAGTTGGAGGTGGGGGTGCATTTGCTGGCTGGGACAATTCACCTCAGGGAAATCTTCCTGAGGACCTGAGCCCTAGGTTTGTGCAACCCCCTCCATCTCTTAGTCTTGTGTAAGTTTGTAGGGAGTCTTGCACCAGTGTTTCTTCAGGTACCAACTTCTTTCCTTAGGGCAGAAGTTTAACACATTTAAACACTGTGTTTTTCTCCATTGTCTAACAGAACAATTGAGCCAAGTCTAATCCTAACAGAATGAATGTGCCAGATGGGGCAACCTTGACATAAACAAGCACGACCTACAAAGTATAATTTGTGAAACAGGTGATTTCCCTGTCTCTCTGACTGACTTTCAGGCTCCAGGAAGAATGACCCCAGATTACCCACTGATGCCCGAGACATCTTTAACAAGACCGATGGCCATTTTGTTCTACAGTTAAAATGCATCTCCCCGGCGGGGGCATATATTCATTGAGTAAATTCATACTAAAATAACTTCAAGGGAAAATCCATGTTATTGACTACAAAAGAATGCTGGGCTTGAAGTCTGAAGAGCTCTGGGTTTTTTTTAAAAAAAGATTTTATTTATGTATTTGTCAGAGAGAGAGAGCATGCACAAGCAGGGGGAGCAGCAGTCAGAGGGAGAAGGCGGCTCCCTGCTGAGCAAGGAGCCGATAAGGGACTTGATCCCAGTACTCTGGGATCATGACCTGAAGAGAAGGAAGATGTTTAACTGACTGAGCCACCCGAAGTCGGAAGAGTTTTAAAAACGATGGAAGACCATGTTTTCCTCATAGACAGTTCAACATACCATACTTTAGAACATCAGAATCTTGAAAACAACCACCCTAACCATGAAACAATTGGAGAATGGCTAATATTATGGATTTTATGGGGGAACAGAGAATGAATTATATTTTATGTATATATATATATATATATGTATATTTTAACGATTTTATTTATTTATTTGACAGAGACACAATGAGAGAGGGAACACGAGCAGGGGGAGTGGGAGAGGGAGAGCAGGCTTCCCGCCGAGCAGGGAGCCTTATGTGGGGCTCGATCCCAGGACCCCTGGGACCATGACCTGAGCCAAATGCAGATGCTTAATGACGGATTCATCCATGCACCTGGATAATAATACATTTTGAGGCCAAGCCCCCAGGGTGGAGATATGAGCAGAAGGGAGCTGTTGAGCAAGCTGCCTGGGACAGGACCTGGAAGGGAACAGGAGCAGCTATCTAATAGAAAGCCTTGCCCAGATCCAGGTTGCTGCAGAAGAAAGGGCCCGGCTGTGCAAGAGACCCTCTTTAGAGCTTCCAGGCCAGTAAGAGAAGCTTCAGGCTTCTGAGAGTCAAGTGGGAACTCCAGCTCCCTTCACCTCCCTCTCATTCCAATCCCAAAGGAGTCACACAGGGAATGAGCTTACCACCAGGGGAAAGAGGATGAGATTTTGCTTTGAAATAAAGATTGAAGTGTTAAATAATATATTGTACTAGAATATCTGAATCGTGCTTAAATTGATTCCGTTTCTTCCCTTTTCTTTTCCTTCCTCCTCCCTCCCTTCCTTTTTTTTTTTTTTTTTTTTAATTAGGAGTGACCAGAAGAGTCATACAACTGCCCATGTGTGCCTACAGAGTAGGGAGAGAGACCCACAATAAATAGAAGATGTGAGGTAAAACATAATGAAGCTGTTTTTGTAATCACACTTCATGAATCCTACTTGTTCAATTATGGATTGACCGTTAAAAAACAGAAGCAGTCAAAAACTCTAGCACACTGGTGTTAATAATACATGTTTGAATAATAAATGAATCAATGATTTATGCTTCTTGACTCATTGAAACTCATTGAAAAATTCATTACTGGGGAAGGAAAATAAACTGAAGACTCCAAGGATGAGCTATGAATGCATGAGAAAAGTGGCTTATGATTCAGAGAAGCTTGAGCGGATTTTAAACTCTTTCCGGTAATTTTATACCCACGGGTCCTCTACTGGGTGAGTAATTGCAAAGGAATATAGTTCTTGAAAGAAAAAAAAAAAATGCCCAGGGAATTTCTGATGTTAAGCATCCTACTTTTGAAAGGCCAGGACTAGGGAGAAGCAAGACAGAGGTGCAGGGAGTAAACTTTAAGGAGGTTTCATTCTCAAGGTGACCTTGCACTTACACAACCCTGAGTGACAGAGAATCAGAGTCCTGAACAAGGAGGCGGACTCTGGGGGGGCTCAGGGGTTATGGAGGCAGGATGAAGAGAGGCTAGCCCAAGGTCATGAGAAGCAGAATCAGTAAAAACCAAATGTCTGAAAGAAATCAAAACAACGAAGTGAAATGAAGGTTGAGGCAAAGTGTAGAAGGTTCGGCCAGAGGAACCTAATCTGCTGTCACTTGTAAGAGGTGAGCAAGCGTATGGGGAATTCGAGACACAGCCAGAAAGAGTAGGGCCCTGTGGAAACACAAGGAAGGGAGAAGAAGAAGAGCAAAGAGGGCTCTGCTCTGGCCCAGGGTCATGCCCTGAGCAGCACTGAGACACCAGGCACTTCTCTTTCTGGAGGTGGTGACATTGCCCAGCAGCTGAGACCTGCAGCAATGGGACAAAAGAAAGTCTCACTTAGGCCTTTATTTTCTCATCTGTAGCCTGCAAATATCTTCCTTACACGGCTATTAGAATGACAAAGGGTTATTGTTTCCAGCTTCTCCTTTTTCTGAGGATCCTATCCTGTGGGAGAATGTGGGTCAGGAGAATGTTTCTGTCCTTCTAATATTTTCATCTATTATAGTTGCAGGAGGTCTCAGATCTCAGACATAGGAATGAGCTGTGTGGGTGTGCGTGTGTGCGTGTGAATCCGTGCACACGTGCACACACACACTCAGCCATTTTAAACTCACCTTCTGAGGCTAGTGTCTCTGTGTCCAGAACGTGCTCTCTTCCCTATCTCTCCCCTCAAAAAACTGTGGGGGGCTTCAGCACAGAAACTGTCTCTGCTCCCAGCACCTACCACAAAGCAGGGCACAAAGAAAATGCTTATTAAACCCCCAGAGAATAAGTGAACAGAAGAAATCTAGTGTCTAGAAAGAAACCCATTTGAAGGCCTAACAGTCAAAACCTGAGGATTTCCCACGAAGCACACATTTTGGTGCTTTCATAAGTCATTGTTCTTTTTTCTTCTTCTTTTTTTTTTTAATTTGGAAAACTGTCATCTCATTTGCCTAAGTAGGCTGAGAACTCAAAAGCCAGGTCACTGGCTTTGAAATGTTACTGTAGTGTCTGAGGCCTCTTATACGGACCTGTGAGAATCATGTGTGGTGGAATGAGCCGGGCTTCAGACCCTGAATCCTTAGACCATCATTTACTAACTATGGGACACGGGACGCCTCACTCATTCCAGCTGCACCTCTATCTGGTCTTCTCTGAAATGGGAACAATATTTGCCTCATCAGGTGACTGAGGCAAAATGGAGGTCTAAGGGTTTTTTTATTTTTTGTTTTTTGTTTTTTCAATTACTTAGTCATACTGTTCATTGTGTCACTAATACATAAATTCTGTGAGGACAGAAAAGGTGGTAATTTGGCAAGAGGAGGTTTCTTAGGACCAAGCCTGATGGGAATTCTGCTTCTATCCTGAATTTATGTTTCCAGCCTGCACACAGCTGACTGGCTCACACCGGATTTGAGGCACTGAGGGAGGAGAAACAGCCTTGACAGACTGTGAGAGCTTGTCTAGTTCTTCCAGAACAGGGGTTCTCAAGGCATAGTCCATAGACCCCCTTGTGGTACCAAAGACCATTTCATGGTGGTACCAAAGACCATTTCATGGGTTCACAACATCAAATCTATTTTAATAATACTGCTCAGGCCCTATTTGCCTTTTTACCATATCAACATTTACCATGTTAACATTTGTACTGATAGGGCAAAAGCAACGGTGGGCAAAATATAAATCAAGACAGCTGAACAAACTGTACTCGTTTCCTTGACAGCCATACCATACACTCACAGCAAAAATTTAAAAAATGAAATAAATCAGCATTCCAGTATCACTGAAGAATGCCCTTTTAAATAATGCCATAAAATAATTAATTTTAGAGTTCTTGACTCTGAAGTATATATATTTTTAACATTCTGTGTGTGACAGCAGCAAGTGCCCAGAAGGCAGTGCTGCGGTACCCTGAGGATGGTGGTGGTCATGCCGAGGGAAAGCACCCGCCTGACGGAGTTTTGAGCAGAACTGGCTGCTTTTTGGTAGAACACCGTATTTTTGCTTGAAAAAAAAAAATAATGACTGAGAGGCGAACTACGTTTATTCAGACTTGGGTATCTGGTAGACATGTTCTCAAAAATGAAAGAAGTGAAACTGTCCCTTCAAGAAAAACTGATAGTGTTTGTTGCCAGTGATAAAATTTGACCTTTCTGGTGAAAACGGAATTTTGGAAAACTTGTATCTGCCACCTTGAGCTTAACAGCATCCAATTCTTAACACATTTTCTGAACAGAGCAGGGTTGATATCAGTAATTGCAACCTTCAGGTAGTGAGTAATAAAATGAGCTACCAAAGCATTACAAAATCATGCATTAGTAAGAGAGCCATACGAAGTGTAGGAAAGACTTTTAAAAAGAGATTAAAAAAAAGATTTTATTTATTTATTTGAGAGAGAGAGAGAGCATGCATGAAAAGGGGTGCGGGCAGAGGGAGAGGGAGAAGCAACTTCTTGCTGAGCTCCAGGAGCCTGAGATCATCACCGGAGCTGAAGGCAGACACTTAACCGACTGAGCCACCCAGGTGCCCATAAAAAGAGATTTAAAATAAATGTAAAAGAGATTAAAAAGAGATTTTAATGCAACAGAGTATGGAAACTTTAGCTACATATAGTTTTTGAGTCTACACTGCAACATTCTTCAAAGAATAGGACACAAAATTACCCGAAAAGATTATTTAAATACTCCTCCCTTTTTAAACTACAGATCTGTGTGAAGCCGGATTTTCTTCACACGCTTCAACCTCAGCAACTTACCACAGCAGATTGAATGCAGAAGCAGATATGAGAATCCAGCTGTCTTCCCTTAAACCGAACATTAAAAAGGCCTGCAAAAATGCATGATGCTATTCTTTCATGGTTTTCTTTTTTTTGCTTAGAAAATATACTCATTTTTCATAAAATGTTAATATGTAATGGATTATTTTAACTGCATAAATATTTTTTAAATTTTCAGTTTTAATTTCTAACATGACAAATACGGATATATATAACCCACATAAACAAAATGATTTTTTGGTTCTCAATTTTTAAGGATGTATAAGGGTACTGAGAACACAATGTTCACAAACTGTGGGGTAATATAGTGGGGAAGAAAGAGCATGATCTTTGGAATATATTGCTGTTTCTTTCTTTCTCTCACTTTTTAAAGATTTTATTTATTTAGAGAGACCGTCCGCATGAGCTGGGGGAGGGGCAGAAGGAAAGGGAGAGGAAGAGAATCTCAAGCAGATTCCACGCTGAGTGTGTAGCCTGACTCAGGGTTTGATCTCAGGGCCCTGAGATCATGACCTGAACCAAATTCAAGAGTCAGATGCTCAACCAAGTGAGCCACCCAGGTGCCCCATATATTGTTGTTTTTCAATTCTGGATTTTCTACTTAATAGCTGTTGGTTTTAGGCTAGTTACTGAACTTTTCTAACCCTTAGTTTCATCATGTGTTAAAATGGGCATAATTATACATACTTTCCATTTTTTTGAGATAAAGATTTATGAAAAAATGCTTGAGAAGAAACCTAAAATTTACAGAGGCTGATTTCCTCTCTCTTTTTTCTTTCTTAGACCTAAAGGTCAAAATTCCTTTGACCTCAAGATCAAAGTTACTCAGTGAACCCTTACTGCATATTGCAACAGACCTGGGCCTTTAAGAACAGTTGACTCCACTAAGAGTGAGCCAAAGGCAAAGAAGACAAAAAGCTTCACGGAGGAGCCCAAACCGTGGAAGCACCTGCTCCCGGGAGCACTCACGGATGGTCTCTGAAGTTAGTTTAGTAAATCGGCCCCTACCAGTCTTAACAGCCTCAGCCTGCCTTCTGATTGGGATGACTTACTGCCCTCAAATCTCTGTCCCATTTTGATCTGGTCCCTGGCTTACCCCCACTTGCCTTTTGGAAATGC
Organism: Lontra canadensis; assembly: GCF_010015895.1. NCBI lineage: Eukaryota > Metazoa > Chordata > Mammalia > Carnivora > Mustelidae > Lontra > Lontra canadensis. The sequence continues at coordinate 145,881 of NW_022631287.1, read as the reverse complement.
GATCACTCCTTCCTGCGCCGGCTTTGCCCACATGCCCCACACTATGCCCAACCCATCAGTAGTGAACATTCCATCCCTGCTGGAACCAGGGCTAGCCTTCTCCGAGCAGCACCCTCTGCTGAAAGCCATCCAGGTTGAGAGCTCTCTCTCTTCCTGTCTTTTGTTTCAAAACTGTATTTTAGTGCTGAGGAAGCAGGGCTTCTGCTGAATCTTCGCAGCTGTTCATTCATAGGAACAAAAGCAAAAGCCTTCCAGGGAAGGCTTCAGCCTCCATTCAGAAAATCCAACAAGATCCCATTAATGATGGGATCATGTGCGTAATTGTGAGTGTATCTTGCAGAAAGCTTGATGATTTTGTGAAGATGTTTTGAATGCTCTTTGATTCCTGGGGAATAGGATTATTTTAATTTTCATAGTCCAGAGAAATGCTCAGATGAATTAACTTTTAAACTTTGGGTCAGGGTTTCCTGGAAATTGCTTTCCATAGCTGTAAAGCTAATCCGGATTCCAGACATTTTACATCTGATCAAATGAAGTGAATGGCTGCCTTGGGAATATTTTAATGTGTCTGCTTATTCACCATGGAAGTAAATGAGCTTTTGATCTGTAAAATGAGAGGGCATGAGCCCAGGAAGGGAAGTAGTTCACAGAGGAGAATGGGAAGTTATGGAAGAGGGAGGGAGAGAGAAAGTCCAGAAGGATGTCTATCTAACAAGAATAATGAATATAGTTAAGAATGTATCAGGCTTTTAAAACTCACTCTGTGGGTGAAGTTTTGGCTAGCCCATATTTACTACTATGTCAGCAGCTCCTAGTAAGACAAATACACATGGCCATGGTAGCCTGTGATGTGACAAGTGCCAGGGCAAAGTTGTCTAAAAGGGTGTCTCTGAGAAGCAAATTCTCTAGTCACAGGCTCTTACCATGGCCAGCCATCAAACTTCATGATCATTTGACTTCTTAGGCTCTGGCTGTCTCACCTGTGAAACTGAAGTAAAGTTTAATCTCCCCGCTGCAGTCACCACGGACAGTCAAGCTCATCAAAAATCAGCAGTTGCCACTTGGGGAGTAAGAGCTTCCAGCGTGATGGTTCAAAAAGCTTTGTGCTCGGTCGCAGCACAAGAAACTGTCATGCCAGACAGGGCGCCAAGCCTGCCTCCTGAGTGCCTTTCTTTGCCTCCTGCACTGGCTGGTAGCTTAAGTTAGTAGCTGTCAAATTTCAGAGAATTTCTGCACTTTAAAAAAATGTATATATTCTTTACTCTTGGCAGCTAAAGAATCACCCCCACATTTCCTCTTAACTAGAGTTGCCTCTAGAAACTGCCTCCCAAGACTGCCCCAGTTAATGGATGACATTTTAATCCAACCCCTTTGCTGTGTCAGAAACGTGGGCGTCATTCTGGACTCACCAAACTCTCTTATTTCCCAGCACCTGACATTGCGCCTTGTTCTTTCTTTCTTCATACATACACATTACTTATGTTCTGTCTTCCTCAAGGCTTTTTGTCAAACCTTACTGACTTCCTCCCCTACTTAGCTCCATGTTTCCACTCTTTCTGTCCTAACTGCAAAATATAACTGTATTTTCATATCCGATCCTATGTTCCTCTGAATGTCTTGTTCTCTTCCCAAATCCACCTATCTCCTGAGTCACGGTTCTGGCTTCGGGAGCAGTCTCTGAACATGTCTGAGCCACAGAGAACAGACGCGTCCACTTTTGAGCAAAACTAAGTCTCAGAAACATGGTGTCCCATGGATATGATTTTTAAAAATTCCTCATTAGCTCTTAGAATTTTGCTAATTCCTTGAATTTTTCCTTAATGTCCACCTAAGAAAATGTTTAATTCCCAATTTAAAGGAAGACATTCATTTTAAATATCTGTTCATTGAATAAATGCTCCAAGTTTTCTATGGTAAATATGCTGATTCACCCCTTTGATCAGGACTGACTTAAGTTTCACAGAGAACCCTAAATCAGGAGGAACCTTTCCTTGGGGGAGGAGAAGGCACATCTACCCATCTAACGTTAGCAGTGGAAACCACAACGGATCATCTTTTGCATATTTGCCCAGGATATTTCTAACCTTTCAGTCCAGTATAAGAAACTGGCTTATCTCAGGGTGCTGGCAGCTCAGTTGGTTAAGTGATCCCAGGGTCCTGGGATCAAGCCCCATGTCTGGCTCCCTACTCAGTGGGGAGACTGCTTCTCACTTTCTCTGCCGCTCCCCACCTGCTTGTGATCTCTTGCTCTCTCTCAGTCAAAAACATAAGTAAAATCTTTAAAAAAAAAAAAAAAAGAAAGAAATTGGCTTATCTCAGGTTCTCAGTATGTAAAGCTCACGGTCAGGTGCCTTTGACAATCTGTGGATAAACCTCAGGAATTCTAAAAACCCACTCTTGTTGGCTTCTCCCTTGTTGATTCCAGATGTAGCTAATACATCAGCTTGCCCTTAACTGAAAGTGGGAGTAAGTTCCTTAAATAGCACATCAATCCCGCATACTAGCTAAGAAATATGGAAATAGGAAAAGAGAACCATGGTGGTAACTTCAAATAACTTGGATTAAAAAACTGGTTCTGATATTTACTTGCTGTGTGACTTTAGGCAAATGCTTAATTTCTGTGTCTCCGTTTTTCCAGATGTACAGTGGCATAAGAATATCTTTCTTACAGAAGAAGTAAGCATGTACTAAGTACACAATAAATCATGTCTTTTATTGTTAATGTTAGTATCAATAATAATAACAGGAATAACAGCAGCAACACCTGGAAGTAGCTAATATAGCTGTATATTAGCAATTCCAAATCCGCCTTAGGTTAGAATTACATCTACACCAAAATCAAGAGCTTCTGCTAAGGCAGCAGCATCACTCTCTCCATGTAGTACAAAGTCCAGGGAAAATGTAGCTCCTCTTGCCTTTATCATTGGAGGCTTTTTAGCAAAACTGCTCACCCACTCCTTCCCAGATGTTATCTAACATTTCAGATGGCAGGGTTTGCAAATAATGTGCCCATTTTCAATCAGGATTAGGTTCCTGAGAGCTATAATGCAGGACACAGTCAATCAAACATCTGCATTTTATTCTTGGCTAAGCTTTTGTCCCAAAACTTTGCCAGTTTTCCTAAACTGCTGAGTTGGGCTGGACGTGATGAAACCTCTAGGTCCTTTTCTTCCCTCCCCTGTGGTCTAGGTCCAGTTCTAGGAGGAAACTTGTTTCCTCAACTGGAAATGAAGTTTGGTAAGAGTCTGTGGCTAGAAAGTTTCTTTCCCTTCTGCATTTTGAGAACTATAAATGTATTTTTTTTTTTTTTGCAGTTTTCAGGGTATGCTGGAGTACTCTATAAATTTAAAGGAGTCATAAACAGCATTTATTGGAAAAAAAAATGTTGCCAAAAAAAAAAAAAAAAAGAATCCAGACATGGACCTTACACCCAGCCTTCACAAAAATTAACCTGAAATAGGTTACAGATCAAAATGTAAAAAATGAAACGATTAAACTCCTAGAAGATGATACAGGAGAAAACCTAGAGGACGTTGGGTCTGGCAATGAATTTTTAGATATGACACTCAAGGCACAATTTATAAAAGAAATAATTGATAAACTCAATTATTAACCAATAAACTCAAACTTGATTAAAATTAAAAACCTGCTCTGTGAAAGACAATGTCAAGAGAATAAGACAAGCCAAGGACTGGGAGGGAAAAAACTGCAAAAGACACATCTGTTTTTACACTGCTATTCAAAATATACAAAGCAACTTTTTAAATTCAATGATACAAAAACCTGATTAAAAAATGGGCCAAAGATTTTAATGGACTCCTCACCAAAGAAGATATGCAGATGGCAGATAAACATATGAAAAGCTACTCTACATCATATGTCTTCAAGGAAATGCAAATTAAAGCAACAGTGATGGATTGTTAGAATGGCCAAAACCTGAAACACTGTCACAGGAACATTGACAATATCAAGTGACAGTGAGGAGCAACAGAACTCTCTTTCACTGCTGGTGGCCATGCAAGATGGTACAGCCACACTGGAAGACAGTTTGACAATTTCTTACAAAACTGTTTTGTTTGTTTGTTTGTTTGTTTTTTAAGAGAGTGAGAGAGAGGGGCATGGGGAGAGGCAGAGGGAGAGAAAAATCTTAAGAAGATTCCATGCCCAGTGTGGAGATCAGGACGTGAGCCAAAACCAAGAGTTAGACCCTTAACCAGCTGAGCCACCCAGGTGCCCCAAAACTAAACATACTCTTACCATATAATTCAGCTATGACACTCTTTGGTTTTCCTCAAAGGAGCTGAAAACATATGTTCACACAAAAACCTGCACATGCATGTTTGTAACAACTTTATTTATAACTCCTTAAACTTGGAAACAACCAAAATGTCCTTCAGTGGGTGAATGGATACACTGTGGTACAACCAGACAATGGCATATTATTCAGCACTAAAAAAGAAATAAGCTATCAGGTCATGAGAAAACATGGAGAAATCTTAAATGCGTATTACTAAGTTAAAGAAGCCAATCTGAAAAGGCAACACTGTGTGTGATCCCCACTATATAATATTAAAAGGCAATAAAAAATCAGTGGTTGTCAAGGATTGATGGGGAGGGCAGGGGGTGAGAGATGAATAAGCAGAGCATAGAGTTAGGGCAGTGCAAATATTCTGTATGGTATCGTAATGATGGATACATATCATCATACATTTGCCCAACCCACAGAATACACAATACCAAGAGTAAACCATAATATAAAACTATAGGATTTAGGTGATTATGAGGTGTTAATGTAGGTTCATCAATTGTAATAAATGTACCACTCTGACAGAAATGTTCACAATCAGAGGGGCTGTGCAAGTGCCAGGCTGAGGCTATAAGGGAAATATCTCAATGTTGCTATGAATCTTAAACTGCTCTTAAAAAAAAAGTCTTAATAAAAAAATTAGGTTAATAAGGAATACATAAATAAAATAGCTCCACAGACTTATTTTTCCACTATAGGAAAGCTAAATATTTGTTGTTAAGTTTTTTCAAATATTTCAGCATAAAAAGTAGTAAAACTGCCTTGAAATCTTACAGATTTGAGCACTATCAGTTCGTGTTTTCCTATTGAAAAGGCACAAAGGCAGATGAGTTGGAAAGTCCTTCTCCTTTTCCAAGCTTAGCTTCTGGATCTCACAGAATTGGGGGAGGGAGAAATGCTTGTATCATGCAATGAAAATTACTTATGTCCAGTTATTCTAGAATAGTCTAAAAAAGTATACATTAACCTTCTTCAATGACAGTGTTATTCAGTTGTAGTTTTCCATAGTAGGATATTTTGGTTTTGTTTTGTTGGGAGGGAAAAGATGACATTTTATTCACTCAAGAGAAAAAAAAGAAAAGAAAAGGAACACTATTATATTTATCTATCAATCTGAATAAAAACCAGGGCACTATACATAAATCATAGTTATGAGAACAGGAATAAGCATTTGGCATCTTAAAAGTCCAACCTCGAAAATCTCCTGAAATGCTCAGAAAAGTTCAGCACAAGTAAGGTACTGACATCAGGAGTCTGTTATGTTAAGCCCTGAGAATTAGCAAATGTTTAATTAGTTGCTGAAGAGCCTCAAATTTCTTCCTAACCTGTAACACAAACAGAAGTGAGGACTAGTTCACGGAAAACAGAGATTTTGATTATTATCTCACTATATATCCTTGGGTAAATTAACATATTTAATTTCATGTTCTTTACATGAGTAGAACAAAACTACTTTGATTAGGAGATGGAATGGCTTTTGATGGGATATAGGAATCTGTCTTCCCTGGTCTTAAAATTTGATCACTAATCATTTTGCCTATAAGATGAGCCCACTATCCTTTGTACTTTTCACTAAAGCAAAATAGAGGACTGAGATTTTTGCTCTTCCCTCTTCATTCTTTGCCTATTCTCCTCCCCTTGACACAATGGTTTAGTCCTTTCTTGATAATTAGATCTCAGAATATTTTTCTTAAGGAATTTTAAGGCATACCTTGTACCCACGTTAGGGAGATACTTATGTATCATCCCTCCTCCTCCCCCGCCCCCCACCGCCAGCCGCCATTTTGAGCTGGCTAGACACAGGCTCTGAACCTCTACCTTAGTAAGAATTGTTAGAAAAAATTCAGAAAAGATTATCTGAACTTGAAAATAGATAAAAGAATAATGGGTAGAACTTGGGGGTTTGTTTCTTTATTTTCCAATGCAATGATAGGCTTCACTTTCTATCTACTGATCTAATTTATATCTCTATAGGGACAGAGTTCAAGTTGTAAATTTTTGTCTAGTAGAGATGTAAATAATTTCTTTCTGGTGGAACAGATAACCCCAAAGTCTACATTTTAAGCTGGATTGGACATTGACCAGCTTTATATCTAATACAACAATGTAGTAAATTGCCTGTGTGTATGCAAATTTCCAAATGCCCTTTGGACCATTTTAACATCTTACTGGTTCCCTCACTAGTTAATAAGTTGAATAAAATCTTTTGCACATCCTCATTTTGTAATTGTATCAGAATCATATTTTTTAGCCCTTTGAAAACTATACTTTGACAGGATGATTATGATCTCCAAACAAAAGTTTGGCAAGTTTTTTACCTTATTTTTTCCCCTCTCAAAATTTAACATTGATTTTCGATGACCATTCAAAGGCATTCAAAATGTTCTACAAATATGCCACCAGTTAACATTTTGTTTCTTACATGTTAGTATGTCACTTTCAGGCTGGCATCTAGGCAAGAGTAATAATTCCTAGGTAGTCTACTAGTAAGTAATGTTTTCACCTAAGTTAAACTACCCATCAAATACACATATAGGAGGATAATAATATTTGCTATTATGATCATTGCAAATAATATGGTACAGTGATCAATAGCATAGGTTCCATAGTCCAGACCAACTCTACCATTTTTTAGCCATAGGACCCTAAATGAAAATTTCTTAACTTCTCTGGAGCTCATTTACCTCATCAATAAAATGCTGCCAGTAATAGTACCATCTATAATAACCAGGGTCATAGCAAATAACAGGGGAGGTCATCATGTAAAATGCCAAGAACAGTGCTTAGCATGTAATAAGCACTCAATAAATGTTAGCTATTATTATTATTATGCTGGCTAGTAGAGTTGTCTTGAAGCTAGCTTCTAGTTACTAGAAATTATTTTGACTTACAATGGGCTCTGTGGGAGAACTCGGTCACCACCCAGAAAGAAGACGTTTATTGTTCACATTGCCTGGAGAAAGAGCCTCCGCGGTCACAGACTTTGGCCAGAAACAGGCCTCCTGTCTGTTTCATGGGTTGGCTTTGAATCATTGCCAAGACTTTCAGGAAAACGGAAAACAGATTTGTAGCATTTATGAAGCTAAGGCCTTATCTGAGTTCCCAGGGCTGGTTTGTCACATGGAAATGAGCTGTTCCATTGCTTTATTCTCCTGGATTTAGCCTCCAACGATCTGGTTCAGTGCATTGCTGTCTCCACATGTTAAAACTTGGTGAGGATTCTCTCGTGTCTTTGTTTTCTTTGTAACTTGGGATGACATACTTGTTTTTGTCAGCCTTTCTAAGCACTGCATTGTCATCCCATCTTAATGCAAAGAAGAGTGAACTTCGCAAAATATTTTAAAAGTTAAACTTTGAAAATCATTTGGCAGGTAAATGGGTAGTTTTTCTGGGTTTTTGTTGTTGCTGTCGTTTCATTGTTTTTTGTTTGTTTTTTAGGCTTGTTTTTTGTTTTGTTTGCTTTGGTAGCCAGTTAAGCTTTAAGGTGGGAAAAAAAAAATTGGAAAAGCTCTACATTTATTGGGATTGTGGGATTCAGGAATGAGAATAAAAAGCAACCTCCCTGAAAAAGTATTTCTGTGATTCACACTGTGACCAGAAAAGAGAAATCTCAATGTTTAATGCTTTTTAAGTTGACGTTCATCATTCTTCCCATCATGGCTCCCCCAGCAATATCTCTAAGGAAGGAATAAGACATTTCAAGCTTCTCCTCAGGAACATATATGGATTGTAGATATGAGATAATCAGACTGTAGAAAACACAAGAATAAGGCACTCCCTCCTCCAGGGCACCTCGGTGGCTCAGTCAGTTAAGTGTCCAACTTCTTGATTTTGGTTCTGGTCATGATCTCAAGGTCCTAGGATCAAGCCCCGAGACAGGATCTACATTCAGTGGGAAGTTGGCTTGAGGATTCTCTCTCTTTCTGTCTCTGTCCCTCCCCCTTGCTCTCTCTCAAATCACTACAACTTAAAAAAATAAAAATAAAATAAGGCACCCCTACCCCACCTCATATCATATCACTTTGAGGAAGAAACAAGTTCACCAAGTAAGTTGACAGCCCCCTGTGTGAAAGTCTGATTTCTCCTGTGATGACGACATCCCCAGCAATGATGAGCACCCCCGCATGCTCAGTAAAGCCAAGCCAGAGTAGTTAGCTTATTGCTGTTGCAAACTTGGGTTCTGTAGCTACTGTACTTATAGACTCTACCCTTGGTTTCCAGTCACCCCCACACAAGCAGTATCAGTAGCTTCTTTTGGGGGACAGAATGATCAACACACTTTCTATCTGAACTATTAGAAAGGCTTTATAATTTTTTTCAACCTATTTTCACTTCAAAGCAATATCTAAAGTTAGCTGGTTCTTTTTTTTTTTTTTTAAGATTTTATTTATTTATTTGACAGAGAGAGTGAGAAAGCACAAGCAGGCAGAGCAGCAGGAGAGGGAGAAGCAAGCTCCCCAGTGAGCAGGGAGCCCGACGCGGGGCTCTATCCCAGGACCCTGGGGTCATGACCTGAGCCGAAGGCAGACACTTAACCAATTGAGCCACCTAGGTGCCCCTAAAGTTACCTGGTTCTTATCAGACCTGAAATAATTCATTTCAACAGCATTTATTTCATACCCAAATAATCACAGACTTTTAAAATTGTTATGCATTAGTCATCTAGATGATTTTTTTTTAAATCAGTCTCACCTTGGGAGCCAAACTCACAATTTTATTAATCTATCCCAGCTGAAATATATGACAATCTGAGCAAAAAGGAGAGGTCGCTTTTACTTGGTTTGTGATACGAAGGACACATTTGTATAACTAAAATTCAGGGCAATTTCTCTGAAAACAGTCTAGAATGGAAGTCAACAAAACCAGTGCTGGGGTAGTGGATCAACCTCCAAATTGTGAAATAATTTTATTTTTTAAAGAGTTATAAAATATCTTGAAATATTAACTGGTTTTTGCTCCCTTGGCATTTCCTTCTTCCTCTTGGCCCATCTCTGTCCAGTCAGCTTGGCATGTCTGCACATGTTGCCTTGGGGCAGGTGTGACAGAGCAGAGAGCAGAGCAAAGAGGAGTCCATTTAGGGCTTTTGAATCACAGAAGCCAAGGCCTTCGGGGAGCCAGAGAGGACAGATATGCCCAAGCCATGAACTTGGAAGACTCTTGGTTGATGGAGCTCCTCAGCCCGGAAACTTGGCAAGCGTCCCTGAGGAAAGGTGGAGCAAAGGCAATGGGAGCTCAGGTGCTGGTGGCATCGACACCCCTTGTTCCTGTCTCTGAGAAGTGGGGCCTCCCACAGGTGCGGGGTGAGGGGTAAAGATGAAAACCCCAGATAGCTTTGGGGGGGTGGAGACTGAGGATTAGACAAGGCCTGTGCCTGCACCCGGGTAGAATCACAGCGAGGACGCAAGACCAAGAGAATAGGGTGTACCTGGGCCTGAGGGGCTAGAGCATCTCACCAAGTTCCCAGCATGGAGGCAGAGCAGACCTGAAGGGGCTGGCAGGGTACTCTGTGTCGATGTGCATGACAAGCCCAGAGGAGATGACAGATGACACTGAAGACCTGTCACAGCATGACCCACCATCACCCTTGCCCTGACTCTACACAGCTGCCATGGAACCCATGCCCAGTTCTGGGAAATGGACAGACCCTGAATTGATGAGGATTTTTGTTGGGTACCTCAGCAGAATGAAATCGTTAAAAAATCAAATAGAGTTCTAGAAAATAAATATATTTCTTAACACAGAGACTGTAGATGGAACTCTGGAATTGGCCCCATCATATTTTTGACCTTTCTTTTTGTATACCCCCTTCCCTGATCGTGCCCCCTTCCTGTCCTCATAGTCTCTTCTGCTCCTACTTAAGCTGATGTCAGAAAAGGAATTGATGGATTCTTATGCCAAGATGTAAGTGGATGATAAAATTAAAAGTATTACCTCATTCAGAGATATTCACACTTTGGCAAGGATTCAAAATTTAGGTCACAAGAGAAAATCCATAGTTGTAGAATGCCAGGTTTCCATTAAATGATGCTGTGATGGTTCCCTGGGAAGACCTGGCTCTTCCCAGGGTTCCGTGATCTGCCTGAAGTTTGCTTCCCATGTAATGGAGAACCCACATGTCTAATTATCAGTTAAACTCTTCTTAGAGATCAAGAGCAGTGTTTCTCAAACTTTTTCATTTTTCTCTCCCCTAAGGAAACTTCTTAGATATTTATTTCCGAATCTTCCTCCCTCATGAATTTTAATACCACGGCAACATTGTTAAGAGCTATTCTTAACGTACTATCTGAATACCTGTGCTTTACATATAAAAAGGCTAAGAATTTTCTGTTCTACCAAATCAATTTTCGCCTACTTTGGGGGACATACTGGTTTCATTAAAAATTCACGTTGAGTCAATGAAAGATGGGTCCATAGGTGTGTAAGAAATGAAAAAGTCCTGTTTTCCCCACTCCCATGCTCCCACCGCGCCCATCCCCCAGCTTTGAATGACTCAGGCTATCCACAAGGTTGGAGATCTTTCTCACGCTATAGGTGCTCACTGCCTCAGGAAGTGCAATGACTATTCTGGGAAGTTTAGGAGGAGCTGTGTTTTATTCTTTAAACATATTAAAAATTAATTGATGTTCAAGGCCAGGCCAATGGAATCTGAAGTACCTGAATCATCCCAATGTGTTCCCATAAATGGCCAACCCAAATCGCTTAAAAATGGTATCCTCTGGCCTTGTTGAACCCTTCCGACCACTGCCTTTTGTTGCAGCAGCTTCATGGGGTGTTTTGTTTGATGGGTGCTCACAATGAACTGTTGTATACATATACTGTAATTATAAGAAACATAATAATAGCCCACACTTAAATTGCTCACTTTCATCTTCGTGAATCCCAAGGCATTGTATACATTATATCATTAATAATAAAATAGATATGTTAATTAAAGCATTCCTCCTTTTAAATGTATACACGACATCATAGGCTACAGAAGTCTATTACCATGCAAAAATGGGAGCATGCTAGTCAGCACTTGCAGAAAGTTGAGCTTTCTCATAGTCAATGATCCAACCTGCTTTTGACAGACGACAGTTTCATCTGTTTCCACCCGGTGAAAGTGAGTTCATTCATTTGTTTGTTCATTCGTTCATTCACCCGTTCAGCAAACATCTGTCACAGGTCTGCTTCTGTCCTGGACCAACAACTATGGAAGGTGCTGGCTTTCCTTGGCAAGGACAGAGACGGCGAGTAGGGGATGATCTGGAGGCAAAGAAGCCTCAGGGCATGGAAAATGTGAAGTTTCTTTCCTGGCATTCACTTCTGGGTGTGACAGTAACTTTAAACACACAGCCACGCACGCCTGAAGCACAAAGCTCATAGGTTTCCGTTAAATGAAACGGAGGCCACAGCACGCCCTCATCCTGCTTGACACCCCACAGAGACCTGCATCCCTCACACGGAAACACGCGTCCATCTGCTCCGACTCATGGCAGCCATGTCAGTGGCTGCTTTTGTTTTCATTTTTGTTTTGGAGAGATTTAAGTTGTGCCCGAAGAGGGAAGGGTGGCCTGACTTACCTAGCAGAACCTTGCCAAGCTCTACCCCAGCCTTTCCAGTGATATGTCCTGGCTTGTTTCCTTCACACCAGCTGGTCTTATTCAGCCGACACCAAGCATGTTCACAAGTCCCAGGCAAGTCTTCCAAAGAGCTAGCTGGTGTTCTGTCTGCAGCCAAGGTACTGTGGCAAAGAGCTGCTGGTGTTCTGTCTGCAGCCAAGGTACTGTGGCAGGTACAGGCCAGGCATGGCCACCTCTGTAGCAGGATGGGTGCTGGAAGGCTTCTAGCAGCATGGATGTGTCTCCCACCACCAACCCACAGATGCCAGAGGTCCACCATGAAGGACTCCTTTGATGTCCAAAAGACTCAGAGGGCCAGTGAGGATCAGTGTAATGGAGAAAGGACAACAAGTGAGCAAAAGCAAATGGTGCCTACTCTTCTGCTGCAGGCAAACTCGGCCAGTCTCACTAATGCCTGGGGAGATACTCCCAGAAGCTACCGTTTCTGCAGTGCCTAGCGAGAGGCTCACCTGGACGGACCCCACAGAAGATGGCAGGCTGCGTTTTGCGGCAGCATGCACTGTCTTAGCTTTGCTTCCTCCCCTACGTCCGCAGGTCACAAGAAACAGAGAGAACGAATACCACTTGTCCTGTCCTTGAGGACCACTTTGCCCTGGTGGAAGCGTGGCTCTAATACCCTAGTGTACTGACTTTGGCTGAGACCGGGGAATTTCACTCCTCTGAGCCTCAGAAAACTCCTTCAAAGAGAGAAGATAATATATTGCCTCTCTCAAACAAGTCCTGGACAAGTGAGGGTCTTTCTCCTTTTCAAATCTTAGGTTGTGTGGTTCCCAGAACCATGCTTATCTACACCCTCTTATCCAAGTCCTAGGGATGCTGACAGCAGGCCCACCTTCACAGGCATTCGACACATGCAGTCACAGGTCCTGTGCTCAGAAGGGCCTCCTACTTGGTTTAATATTCTGCTGTCAGCTTCTTAAAATTCTTAATAATTTCTGAACAAAAGAACACAAATTTTTATTTGTCCTGAGCCTTGCAAAATCTGTAAGCAATCCTGCCTGACAGCATGCAGCTTGGATAGATAGCCCTTCCGAACTGTGAAGCCTCTTTTGAGTCCCCTGCTGTTCGCAGGTGTGTGTGTGTGTGTGTGTGTGTGTGTGTGTGTTGGTCTGGGAGTGATAGCCTGCATTTGCACTGGCCACCAGAGAACGTGGCAGTTGCGGAGTCCCCACAGGTAGCTGGCTTTCTGAGAAGGCCAAGAGTTAAAGAGCAAGTTCAACAATGTGGTTAAAGATATGGTGGGGTTTCTGGGACTCTGGGAGACATATGGAAGGATTTGGAGGGTTGGGTCTGGGTGGAGTTTGGTTCAGAATGGGGAAACAGTATGGGGATGAGCTGAGCTGATGATCACAGGGATGCCATACTTGAACTTAGAGCAATGATTTCATTAAACAGGAATGAGAAGCAAGGCGTCCTTGAAGAGATGGTTGGGCAGTCAGTGCTACCGCTGTGGCCCAGACACGTCACCGAGTGGTATGGAGACCACAGAGCCTCTGCTCCTTCAGGCAGTGGCAGAGTTGGAGCACAGAACTTACAGTCCTGAGTAGGGGCTGATCTCAGATTGTGGCTGCAAGCCTGTGTGAACTTATTTAGGGGAATCTGGATGCCTATTTCTAATGTCAGGAAACCATGGAAGGAATGGTATTCTGGGATTAGCTGGGCTTGAAGTGTGATGTTCTATTTATGTCACTTGATAACCTTTGCCCCAGTCTCCCATATAAACTAGAGACTCATGGCAATACATTGGATGAGAGCTATAGTCTCCACTCTGGGTGGACATGGCAGCTGTCTATCTTGTGTTCTACGCTGTTGTTAGCAGGGAAGTGATCCCATTGTGCATCTTTTTAAATGACCTTTCTGTAGTGAAGGTTGTGTGGTGAAGAGTGTACAGTGTGGCCTTACAAAGTAATAACAACTTCTGCTTAGTGCTTGAGATCGCAAAGAGAACAGAGAGTATTTTAATCTTAATTTCCAAGTAGATGAAAATGCTTCCTCCTTCACTACTTTTCTTTCTCTTTTATTCCTTCCAATGACCAAATGTCTTCTGATGACATCTGGTGGCCTGGGTAAGAGAATCATTCATATATCCCTTATTTTCTATCTCGATCATACAATTTAATCTCCTGGGACGGTGTATTGGGTAATAGGGAGACTGCGAATTCTCTTGTCTTCTTATTAAACCATAAAAGATGGAGAGGAGGGGAATAAACATCAATATAATACCCACTTGAATTGTTCAATGGAATGGTTTCCACTTATATTTGACGTATCTATTATATACCAGGCACTGGAATTACAATGATAAGCAGACAAACCTGCCCTCCAAGGGTTTACAGTACACTAGGGTAAACAGGGAGTTGGACTGCATTATGATTGCCCCTTATGGGGGGAAGCATTGGTGGCTCTGAGAACACATGGGGAGGCCCCTTGGCCCAGTGTTTGGGTGCAAGCCAGTAACAGCTAAACTGAGCTCTCAAGGTTGCACAGAAGTTAACCAAGTTAGGTTGGAAAGAAGAGAATGTTCTAGGGAAAGGAACAGTGTGGGAAAAGGCCTGGGAAAGACCACCAACACAGGGGTCTGGGGCGTAGGATTGGTCCTGAATGGCTGGACACTGGAGCAGAGTGAGGGTGCTGGGGAGCAGGGAAGCTGGAGGGAGGGAAGCAGCTGCTGCACAGCTGAGATGGGTGCATGAGATGTGACTGTCCTGAGGGTGAGAAGCCACTGAGGCGTGTGACGTGGTCAGATGACAAACAGGAGGAGTAAGGATGAGAGATGCACCACCAGGCAGACCGTTTGAAGGTTGCTCCAGTGATCTAGGTTCGTGGCCTTCAAAATTTTAGTCATGGTCCCCTGTGTAAAAGTTTTGCAGCATGAACCCCAAAAGATGAATATCCATTTCCTTATACATGAAATAGGCTAGTGTACCCTGTAAACATACAAAATAAGTGATATTATGTATACTTTAGATATATTACATATATATAAACATATAAATACTTTGAACATAAATTATATATATATATACATATACATATATATATGTACATATATTTAGATTTTATTTATTTGACAGGGAGAGAGAGAGAGAGAGAGACAGAGAGCAAGCACAAGTGGGAGGAAGCAGAGGGAGAGGGAGGAGGAGACTCCCTGCTGAGCAGGGATCCTGATGCAGGGCTCCATCCCAACACTCTGGGATCATGACCTGAAATGAAGACAGATACTTAACCGACTGAGCCACCCAGGCAGCCCAATAAATATTATTTTTAAAGGTGGAATGAAATATATAAAAATAGAAGTTCTAATTTTTCCCTCTTCCCCCATAGTGGGTTCTCTAGTATGCCCCCAGTGTCCCTGTACCCCCTCTGAAGAGCCCTGGCTGAGGCCAATCTGAGCCTGGGATTCTGATTCTCAGGCTGCTGCAATACACACCCAGGCCTCGGAGCCTTGGGCCTAGTCCACAGTTTCAAAGTATTTGAATTCTAGTCACAACAGATTCTAAGGCAAATGTTTCCATTGCTTGGGAACAATCAACTTAGGCTCCTTGAACATTTAGAAGGATGAAAACTGCACCATCTCTTACCAAAACAAAAATACATTTCACAAGATTTCCTTTTCTTCCTTTTAAAAAAAATAACATTTTTATGTGACTGATTCAAAATATTTTGGCAGAGGACCATGGGACTTGCTCATTGGCTTAGGTGAATTTTGAATTTCTAACGTCTCTTGCCTAGGACATCTTGGCCTACTTGATTCGTGGTCAAAAAAGGCCTGTGTTCATCTGACTTAAATCTTTCGATTGTGAAGGTGGCAGCAGACAGTGCTCTGAGGCCCACACCCCCACACCATGCCAGCACTGTGACATGGCCTCTGTGAAGGGTCTACCAATATCAAGGGGGATCCATGTACAAAGAAGCCAAGTTAATACACAGATACTGCTGCTGCCACTGACCCCGGGACACCTCCAAGAAGTCAGCAAATACACGGGAGGCTCCTCAACTGCCCCTGGGTGTGAAGAGTTGCTAACTCCCTGAACTTGACCTCCTTCTTTGTCACAGTGGCCTCTCCCTGCTCCCACCTCATCTGCTCATGCACTTAGACGCCAAGACTAAAGTCAGCTCCATGAGCCGCTCTGCTGGGCAGGAGATCCAGCTGACAAAAAGTTCAGCATGACTTTTGCTCTTTTGGGGGAAGTTCCTTGAAGATTTTTTTTTTTCTTCCCCAACCCAATTCCCAAGTAATAGATGTATATTTATAAGTAAATATAACTAGAGATTCTGTGAAGGCACATTCCCAAACCTAAACATTGACTGGGTCAGAGGGGAGGGACAGAAGGAGCAAAGTGAGAGAAGCAGTTACATATTTCAGGAATTTTTATCATTTTCAAAAACTATAAAATTATATACAAGTCATCAACTTTCAGGTCTTATAGAACCGGATTTTTACATAGCCATGTGGAAACGTCTCCACATTTGGTGTGCACACAATGGAAACTGTAGGAAGACACAAGGTGGTCTCACCCATGGTATGGAGGCCCCCGAAGTCATCATCTCTAGAGAGCAACAGGAGATTAAACTGTACAGAATCTCAGCAAACAAAACAAAGGGATCAAAGAATGAGAAAGTTCTAAAACCTAGTCATAAAATAATAATTTATCTTGAAAATAAAATAGTGGTTTCTCTGGATGCATACTGCATTGTTTTCATCTACTTCAGTCTGGCATATTTCTATTCTATTTACTCAGAAAACTATATTTCAAAAATGCTTGCCCCAGACCATATACTCCCTCTTTTTTACTATTTGGGTTTTTTTTTTTCCTTTTTTTAAAAAAATGAAAGGGGTGCCTGGGTGGCTCAGTTGTTAAGAGTCTGACTTCGGCTCAGGTCATGATCCCAGGGTCTTGGGATCGAGCTCCGTATCGGGCTCCCTGCTCATCAGGGAGTCAGCTTCCCCCTCTCCCACTCACTTGAGAGAACTTGTTTGCTCTCTCACTGTGTCTCTCTTTGTCAAATAAATAAAATCTAAAAAAAAAAAATATAGAAGATACTAGAAATCAAAGTCTTTCTATCAATTGATCTATCAAACGATCTATGTATCTATCTGGGCCAGAGAGATAAAGGAGAACTTGAAGGGGCTCCTCATCACTAGGGGAGATCAGAGGGGGGCAGAGTTGAAGGAGAGGATTTGGTCCAGCAGGAGGTTCCACAGGGAGCTACGCTCCCCTCTGGCATCTTGGTAAGTCTGAGCAAGACTGATACACTGGTGGAGAATATTCAGCACAGAATGAATTTATTTAACAGGGACTGAGAAGTCACCTCAGACTCATTTTAAGGGAAGAGAAGATCAGACATTCGCGGTTAGTCCACTGCACTCTCTCCCCCATTCATTCATTTGACAAAGATTTCTCCAGCACCTACAGATGTCAGGTACTCTTCTTGGGGATGGGCATACAAAAGACAAAATAAAGTCCCTGCCTCATGGAGCTCAGGCCCTAGGGGGTCAAGACAGACAACAGACAGGTAAATAGGCAGAATGTCAGAGAGGGGTAAGGGTTAAGGGGAAGAAGGAAGTCGGTGGGAGGGAAAGAGAGGGAGGCCGAAAGGAAGAAGGCAGCATCCTCCCACTCAAGATGGAGCCCAGCCTGGCTTCTCCGTCCAGGGACGCAAGACACAGGGCATACAGGAGGGCTGGCGGGACTCACAGCTCCCGAGACAAAGGTCCCTGATTGAGGCAGGAGGCTGTAGTCTGACATCACCCCACGGAGGTGCTAGACACCCTCTTCTTGCTTCTCCCTTAAATAAGACCACAATGGAAGGGAGAGGCTGAGGGAGATCCCGAGAAGCTATAGGTTATGGCGTTTCAAACGGAAATAAAGTAGTTTCTATTAGCAGGGCTAAGTCAATGCACAAGGCATTTCACTTGTTAGTTTGCTTATTTACTCACTAAGTATAAATACTCAAGAGCTGTCCTGTGCCAGTTTGAATTGAATCCTTTTCTGAATGAACTAAGCATGGACACCAAAATTTTATATTTACAAACTGATTGCCATTAGAGCAAATGCTAAAGAAATACAAGCTCATCGGCACAATTTCTTACCCTTAGCAACAATTCTTAACCTGCTAAAAAGAATTATTTAATCCAATAGTGGTCACACTCAGACCCAAGGTAAAACTGGCTTACTGTCTTTGACTTCTCTTCAGCTCAAAACTCTTCCTTGGGAGGAGTCTAGATTTTGGCATTTTGGTCAGAGAACTTTGCTTTCAAGGACAACGTCATCATCAGGGAACTTGTTAGGAAGCAGACTCTCAGGGTTGCCCCAGAGCTGCAGAGTCGGGGTGCACATTTTCACAAGATCCTGGAGTGACTCCTGTACATGTTACAGCTTAAGAAGCACCGCTGTGGACCATGGCGGGTCCTTTTCTAACAGGAGAGCCTCTCTTTGAATCTTGCACAGAAGACCACGTTGTCCTTCCGAACTTCCAGCTAAGAGACCACACCATCTCAATTACCTGCAGACCCAAGCTCTGGTAGAGTCTGTCTCTCTGCTCTGTCCAGTGGATCAGAGGTCTTCACAGCAAGCCCCGCCTCTCTGCGAGTGTCATCACATGCCTGCTGCCTCTCGATTCCTCACACCCAGCAAGCAGCGGCTGACCTCCACGCTGAGCCCCAATGCTCCTACAGCCTTTGGCCCACATACAGATGGAACCACGGCAGAAAAACTGGCAGGAGCGAGGCTGTCAGGCTGACCTGACTGTTACTGCAGATCCCTTCCGGAAATTTGCTAATCTCATGATCTCAGATCCTTGCCAGGCAGCTCCCGGCCAGCTGCCTCCTCCAAGTGCCTAGCCTTGCCACCCAAGGCTATCTTACGCTTTGCACTAAAAGTCCCTTGCATGGGCAAACTAACAAAGCCCTTAAGAAGACGCATAATACAGACCTAGGATCACACACATTATCTGGCATATGCCAACTCCCCTTGCCTGGTCAGCTGAGATCATTTTTTCCTCTCAGGTGTTCCACCTCACTATTTTTGCAGATTAATTATCTTTTTGTGCACTGAAATTGCTTTTCTACCTAACAACCTGATCAGTCTTCTAAAAATTGTTCATATGCTTAAAGCGGGAGAGTAAAAAAGAAACTGAGCTCTCCAATCCAAAAGCTGAGGTTTCAAAAAAAAAAAAAAGTCTTAAGGAAATACATCCCCTCTGCCACTCAATATTATAAGGGACTTAAACAGATATAAAATTGTTTCTTCAGTGTCTCTGATAGGATCCCAGCTGAGTTACGGGATATAGCTTGAGTAGTGAACCGGTCACACTGACAGTGATCCTACTGGGCACACCTACACGAGAAAAGATAATCATGGGTCTTCCAGACTGGTCATCTCAACATTGCTATGTCCTTAGGTGGTATAAACTCAGCCTCGTAACTAGTCCTTCACCTGAGGAAGCCATGAAGCTTTGCAGCCTTGGAGTTCAAGTTCTGACACATGGAGTTTAAACTAATAAGCAGTGAATGACAAGGGTGTCTTGGGCCTGCCTGTTGGCTGTTTCTGTGCAAATGTAAATATTAATTCTATAGTACATTTTTCAGATCCTGTTACTCGTGAACAATGGCAACATCTGTGTGGTACACTTGGAACCCAGATAAGACAACTTTCAGTGAAGATAACCATCCCTGGTCTCTAGTCACCCAGACAGAGTCTGGTGCCCTGACGAGGGGGGGAATCACTATCCCAAAGCACACAGCTGGGAAGCATCTTTATCTATGGCCCAAATTCTCCCAAATTCCAACTGAGGGCAATTTCTGACAGGCCACTGCAACTTAACCCTTTTCAATTCTTCCTGTCTGCCCAACTTTCTCATAGTGTGTGATTGTTCTGCCTGTCTTCCTTCTTCCTCTCCCCATGACTGTTAATTATGCCCAGTTATGGGAAGCTCTTGGAGGAACAAACTTGTTTCTGCCTTTGAAGGCCAGAACACACAGAGAGATGATGACCAGGCATGTGCTTGGAAGGCGGCCAGTGGTAATGCTGCTGGCCAAGGGGCAGGACACATTCCTATTAGCAAGCTCTGAGGCTACACACAAGTTGGGGCCCACTGCAGTCACCATCACTTGGCCCAACATTTTTGAGTCATGAGGCCATTTCCCAGTCCTGCCATTCTAGCTCAGTAGATACTTCCAGCACAAACATATTGTATAAAACTAAGAGCAGTCTTGGAATTTCCTCTGTCATATGTTAGAGGTGTGTGCAGCTATCTGGTTGCATAGTCTGGAAGTTTTGCCACCCACCCACACAGTGTAAATTCTAAAAAAAAAAAGTGGAGGGGCTTATCCATTTTAACTTCAAAGAAATAGAGTTCCAATAACCTTAAAATCCTGGAAGCGTTTCTGTTGCATTTGTATATATTTAACAATAAAGTGGCATTTGGGATTTCTCAAATTTGAAAATTATATACACTTATTTCAAAGAAAATACAATTCTCAGGAATCCCACAGAATACTTGGACTTTGGTTTAATAAATGCTGACGTGAGAAACTAGTCTATTTCAAGAAAATATCTTTTAGTTGCAATTGTTGCTGGAAAAGAGGATCTAATTTTTGTTCATGTTATGTAAATTTTCAAACAGACACAAAGCACAGAGATACAGGTGGTATAAGGAGCCCAGGTGTATCCACCACCCAGATTCAACAGCCATCAATTCATGGCCAGTCTTGTTTCTTTCCTTTCCTTTCCTTTTTTATTTATTTTTTAAATTTTATTTATTTATTTGACAGACAGAGATCACAAGTAGGCGGAGAGACAGGCAGAGAGAGAGGGGGAAGCAGGCTCCAAGCTGAGCAGAGAGCCCAATGCAGGCTCCTGAGATCATGACCTGAGCCGAAGGCAGAGGCTTTAACACACTGAGCCATCCAGGCACCCCTCCTTTCCTTTTTTAAAGATTTATTTATTTGAGAGAGAAAGAGCATGATCACCTGGAGGGGAGAGGCAGAGGGAGAGAGAATCTCAAGTAACTCTCTGCTGAATATCACTGAGCACAGAGCCTGACTCAGGGCTCGATCTTACAACCCTGAGATCAGGTCCTGACCCGAAACCGAGAGTCGGATGCTCACCTGACTGTGCCACCCAGACACCCCTGGTGAGTCTTGTTTCTACTCTTCATTTATCTCATAATGTATTATTTTGAAGCCAACCCCAGACATTTCATTTGTAAATACTTCAACATGCATTTCTAAAAGATAAGGACTATTTTTCACCAAAAGCTAAATCACAATTCCATCATTAGATTTAATTTCTCAATGCAATTATATATCTAATCTGTGTTCAAATTTTCCGGAATGTCTTATGAATGTTTTATTGTAATTGGTCTATTCAAATTGGGATCCAACTTTTTATCTGTTTAACAATTAAGTTAGCAAGT
This sequence comes from Lontra canadensis, assembly GCF_010015895.1. NCBI lineage: Eukaryota > Metazoa > Chordata > Mammalia > Carnivora > Mustelidae > Lontra > Lontra canadensis. Next base: position 124,533 of record NW_022631287.1, on the reverse strand, counting down.
GTTTAAGACTGTCATTAACTTAAAAAAAATTTGTTTGGAGATTATTTCCTAATCCCTGGACTCATGACATCAGTGAACAGACATCAGGTCTGAAAAAGAAAGACAAATGTGGAGGTTAAGTGTGGGCTTAGGAAATGAACTGGTCTGGGTTTGAACCCTGATGCCACCATCCTGTTAGGTAACTTCTAGCAACTCACAAGTGATGAACCTCTTGCAAAATGAGATAAATGACAGTTCTTCACTCTCACGTAGAGTCACCAGATGAAACACAGGATGCCCAGCTAAATTACAATTTCAGAACACTAAATTTTTGGTATGAGTATATCCCACACAGAAATCCAAATTTAATGGCATCGTGTGTTTTTATTTGCTCTGTCTTGTAATGCCACTTTCACAGATCTTGCGAGGATTTCGTGCGATAACACGTGTAAAGGGTTCGCTGTAGGGCCCGACACACTGTGACTGATAACAGATACCAGCAGGTCCTCGAGTCAGTCCTGAGAGAGAAAGGAGGGGGGGGCCATCCAGGCCTCCTGTGGGATTCCCATCTGCTCTCTGCTTTATTCGAGCACCCTTCCCCAGGTGGGAGATAACGATCTTCAACAAGCTAGAAGTTTGAGCTACAGCCAGTCGTTCCCTCCCACAGGTTTCCAGGCCTAGCTAAAGAGCTGTACAGTGTTTGGGCACTGAGATGTTGCTGATAACAAAGACATTTCTGGCTTCTTAAAAACGAGCGCTCTGGCAGCTCCAGGCCCGCGCTCCCACCTGGCACCAATCAGGGGAGCTGAGTAGCAGCTGCTCCCTTTCTTTGGGCATGGGCCTGCCAGTGTGCCATCTGGCCCATTCACAAACCAGTGTCACCTGCCTGGACCCCGGGGGGGGGGGGACTTGAGTTTGCAACCCCAGTGCCTCCCGTCCAGCACTCTCCCTGTGCTGACGCTTTGGCCTCAGAAAATGCTGAGCCTGAAGTGGGGCAGGAGGCTGGAGAGAAGGCTTAGCGGGGAGGAAAGCAGAGTGGATGAGCCAAAGACAACATCTTTACTGGCTCCAATTCAAGAATCTGTGAATTGAGTTAAGACCACGATGCAGGAAAAAGGGAGGGGGTTGGGAAGGGTAAGTACAAAAAAAATGAACACAAACAAAAACCAGAAGGGCAGTGTGGGCGTGAGACCTGCAGAAGGAGCTCAGGCAGAGAGTGGGAAGCAGGTAAGAAACAGGAGGAACTGAAAACTTGGAGGAACAAGGGCTGGTTAGTGGAGAAGCCAAGGGAAAGGGCAGACACATAGTGACTATGATAGCTTCGACTAGTGAGTATTACAAGCTTTCTCCCCAGTGCATTACAGTCTCCATAAAATATAACCCCCAGCCCATTTAGGAGCTTCTGAGGAATTCTTATCCAAATGCAGACAGATTGTGGCTCCTCGTCTTCAGGCTCCAGGTGGCACCCCTCTCACTGATGGGCAGGCCAGTGCCAGAATGGGGTTTGGGACATGAAAGCTAGCAAATGGGACCAAGGCCGAGAGGACAGTGGTGTTTGTTGCCTCTGCAACTAGGTGTGTCCTTCCACTCTGTGTACTTGACACCTGTTTGGGGGGTGCTGGTGACGGAGAGGCCCAGAAGTGGCCTTGACCACCTTGAATGAGTTCCGCAGAGTAAGTGAGTTCCTCAGCCCTCCACCCACCTCTGCTCGTCACTGATCTGCAGAACTAGCTGAAGGATGAAGGGTTCACGAGGGAGTAGAGAATCATTTTATCCCTGAAAGCAGCTTCTGAAACATCTCTTTTCCCCCAAATTGGCATGCAACTGTTGAAAAGCAGAGAATCCGAGAATGGGGAATGGGTCATAAAAGACCTGCTCTTGAGAAAAGGAAAAGAGAAGGGACCCCGGGAGCAGGGGCGGTGAGGGGGGTGGCTTTACTTTCCAGGGGAGAACAAAGCAAATTGAAGTGGAGAAGATGTACTTCAGGAGAATTTGCCAGAAGAACCTGTCCCAGCAGTCTTATTCAGAGCCCCGAGCAAGCAGGCCCCCTAGTCCTCAAATTATGTAGGCTGAGACCATCCCTCTGGGTGAGGAGGTGTCTTCCTCATCTAAAACTGGCAGCCAGTTTTAGAAGCAGCACAGAAGTTAAAGGGGGAGCTGATGGGCCTTCCTCTTCTTGTACAGGAACTTGGATGATCTCTGTTTACTCAGTTCTCAGTACATGTCTTCCTGGAAATTTTACAGATTTTTCCATCTGGGTCTTGAATATTTCTTATTATTTCTTATTCTTAGGACATCCCTAAGCATTTTAGTTTTTTGTTGCTATTGAAAATATGAGCCCTTCAGTGGAACTTCCAGTTGGTTATTACCAGTGAATACAATGTTAGCTCCATATTTGTGTGTATCTTGAATCTGTGTATCTTGTTGAGCTTTCTTATTAGCTGCAGGAGACAATTTGTAGATATTTTATTTAGAATTTTTTGGCACCTTTGTTCATATGTGACATTTGCATATCATCTTCTCATGCTTTCTTTGCCTGTTTTTGCCATCAGAGTCATGCCAAAATCATGAAATGAATTAAGAGGGCTCTCATGCTTTTCTAAGCTCTGGAATAATTAATATAATAATAATAATTAATAATTAATTGGTGGTATATGTTTGTGTTTGGTACAATGTACTTGTCAAAATTCCAAATGCAGTGGCATTTATAAGGTATATATCTTTGCTCTTTTTAGGGTGAATGTGCATGTATCTGTGTGTTTTCGTGTCAGGTCCTAGATGACCAACTTTTGACTGATTTTTTTTTATCTTCCCAGAAAATCATCTCTTTCACCTGTATTTTTTTTGTAATTTAAAATAAAGTCTCCCAAAAGCATTCTTTTATAATCCATTTCTTGAGTTCTGTTCTTTGTTGACCCTAATTTTGCTTGTGTATGTGTTTTTACCTTGTTCTTGGTCACACTTGCCAAGGAGTTGTCTATGTTGTAAAGCAGTAAGTTTTTGTTTTGCTCATCAATCCTGCTACTTTTTCATATTTCATAATATTTGGCTTAATCAGTTGACTTTTTCCCTTTTATTTCTTAGGGTTTGCTTTGTTATCTTTTTTGCCCTTGAATCACAAGCCTAGTTTATTTCAGTCTTTTCTATTACGCTAGGTGTTTTTCCTACCCACCCCTACTCAAGATTTCTGTTTCGAGTGGGACAGACCCACTCCTCATTCAAAGTGGTCACACTAGTCCCAGGAGTGCTGAGCTCAGAATGGACACACCATGCACTGCAAGTGACCATGATTTTGCAGCCACACTGGGGGGAGTTTACCTGAGAATGACGGCAATCCAGATGAAACAGAGATTGATGATATTTGTCGAGCACCTAGACCTTCCCCAGTTCAATGTATACCCTGGATTCTTTAATTACATAAGCAAACAGGTTTTTCCATTTGCTTAAGCCAGTTTGAGCTGGGTTTCAGACACTCATAATTGAAGGAATCTTGCCTTGTCTTCCACCAAGGCCACTGGGGTCTTTATGTTTTCCTCTGAGCGTCGCCTGTATGCTGCAGGTTCAGGTGTGTTTTTCTTACTGCAGTGCATTTCTAAATAGCCAGTAATTCCTATTTTGGTTTTTTCTTTAACTTAAAAGGTTTTAGAGCTTTTAAAATTCCAGTTGGATTGTTCTGGGACTTTTTTGTTTGTTTGTTTCTGTTTCTTTGATGTTGATTTTATTGCATTACAGTCAATGAGTGTGGTCTATTTTTTGCTTGATTAGAAATTTCAAAATTTGTTAAGATTTTCTTTTTGTTAATACATAGATGATTAGGGGAATGTTTCATGTTCTGTATGTTTACGAAGTCTGTATATGTTTTATATCCACACACATAATGTTTGTGTGAGTGTAAATATTTTGTAATAATATATGCATACTAGATTAAGTTTATTAATTGTGTCATTTGAATTCTATGCATCTCTGACTGTTCACTCAATTTAGGGGGAAAAATTTTTAAATCTCCCTTTAGGGTTGTGAATTTTATTTTTTTGTACTTGTACCAGTTCTTGCTTTATGCAGCTCAGGCAATTTGCAGGTTACATTAGGATTCATGTTATAATTTCCCAGATAATTGCACCTTTTCAGACTCTGAAATATATCCTCTTTGTTTCTTTCAATGCTTTTTTCTTTTTGCTTTAAATTCTATTTTGTCTGATATAATGTTGTCACATTTGAGGTTTTTTTGTTACCATCTGTTTTGTAAATCTTTTTCGAAGATTTTTTTTTTCCCAAAGATTTCTGTGTCATGTTTGTATCTCTTATAAGCAGCATGTCGTCGAATTATCTTGTTTTGTTTTTTGCCTAGTCTGACAGGATTTAGCAGGTGAATGTTATCCACTTACTTTATGATAATTGTGGATATAGTTAATTTCTGAGAGTAGAAAAAAAAATCTAACCAACTGGTATTATAGTTCCACTCCAGGAAATAGTCCCATGACATTTTTCAGGTTATTTTCTTCCCTTTCTTTGTTCTATTCTCTTCCTTGGGATAGATGTTACAGTTTTGTTTTGTTTCGTTTTTAAGATTTTATTTATTTATTTGACAGAGGGCAAGAGAGAGAGATTGATCACAAGCAGGCAGAGAGGCAGGCAGAGGGAGAGGAGGAAACACGCTCCCCGCTGAGCAGAGCGCCTGATGCAGGGCTCAATCCCAGGACCCTGAGTTCATGACCTGAGCCCAGGGCAGAAGCTTAACCCACTGAGCCATGCAGGCGCCCCAGTGTTACAGTATTTCAAATGTTCACTAGTACTTTAAATTTTATTTTTCCATTTTCTTTTTATTTTTTAGAACTGTCTTCTCAAATTCTTAGCTTCATTCTCCAGCAGGTTGTTTTTAGGCTTTGTCTCTGTTATCATTAGTCCATCTACTGAAATTATTATTTCAATCATCATGGTTCTCATTTTCAGTTTCTCTGAGGATTATTCACATAACCTGATTTTGTTTTAGGGCTGTATGATCTCCTTAGCCCCTATGAAGATATCATAATAACATTGTTTTTTTAAGTGCTTTCATCTCTTTCCTCTATCAACTGTTTTAGTTCTTTTGCTCTTAAGTTTTGGTATCTCCTTCAGAGTGTTTAATGTACCTAATGTTTTAGGTAATTCCCATGTGGGTTCACATCTCTAGTGAGACTCTCTCTTGCCTATTTGTGAGTAGGATCCTTTTTGACAAGACTTCTCCAGCAATGCGGGGGAGAGGCAGTGTGTGCTCTCAAGGAGCTGTACAGATCGAGAGTTGGTATTCTGGGCCTGGCCATTCCATGGGCCATTCCAAAGCACCCACATTCACTGCTCCTTTATTGGACTGATGGAAAGCAGCCCCACCAACCATTCTGTGGTACCCCAACTTCTTATTCTCTTGTTTCCTGCGCCTCTGGCAGCCGGCAACACCCTAGAGCCACATAAGCCATGAACAATATAGACCTCTTCTCCCTGAGCTTGGGCTGCGTTTATTTTATTATAAATATCAAAATTTTAATTTGCTGTGTCAGAAGCATTCACAACCTTCTATTTATTCCTAGAATTATCTAACAGAATCAAGTGCCCTCATAACCAAGGCCTCAGAAAATCTCAAATTTTTATTGCATACATTAAAATATTTGTACCCTGTTTTTGCCCAAGACAGTCCCTTTAAAAGGCAAGGAAACATTTCCAATTTAAAATGAGATGTTTCTCAGAATGATACTGCACATTTCAATGTGTTCCACAGGGTTTATAATTAATAGAGCAGCACCTGCTCGAAATCTTAATTGCTTTCTTCCCCATGAAAACTGATGCTGGAGGTGTGGGTGAATTGATTTGTACTACATAATACGGCGGCAGACTCAGTTTTGGCACAGTCACACAATAGAGAAAAGTGAACACCCTATCGAAATTTTTTCCCAAGAAAAAGCTTAATTATCCTGGTTTCCGGTATTCCAGGCAAGTACCTGTAATGAACATGATGGTGATAGTCCTGTGACTTATCATTTGATGTCACACATGTCTGAAGATCCAAAGAAACCAAAGATAATCTATAGAAACATTCTAGAATCCAGTAACTCCATTTAGCATTAACTGTCTTTTACATTCAACCTCATTGTCCCTTTCCTTTAAGTGTGTACTCTTGGTGAAGGAGTCGGAGGTTCCAGGTCGACCTGTTCTCATCGTGGCTGGACCTGGGGATCCACTGCTCACCTGCTCTTGACCTCGGCTTTCGCCTCTCACAGAGATCCCGCTGAGTTGGGCATGGCCAATGCCCAGCTGCTCCACGAGGGAAGCTGGTTCCTGTGCTAAGGCTCTAGGAATAAAAGTTCTTTCATTAAACGAATGTGGAAATGCCGCTTTGGCAAATCAAATTGTTTTTCTGAAGCTACTTCTATTGTTTTTTCCTATTCAACAAGTAATCTGTGTTTACTTCCAGGAAAAAGATATGAAAAACAAGAGAAGCAAAGGAAGAAACTTTCCTGCATGGCTTGATCAGCTGTATTTTTAATGTCCTGAGAGGGTCAGAAAACCTTAAAAATCGTACAATGAATCTTTTTGCAACACAGAGGTTTGAGTTGGTAGCTTGACTTTTCCTGCAGTGAATGTACTTTACCAGAGGATTTAGGGGTGTTGCCAGATGTAGCCTCACCCATTCAAGCAGTGGGCAGTTCTGGAGTGCTCTGCTCTCAGGCCACGCCACCCCGCTGCACTCTGTGCTGCACTCTATTTCAGAGCTTCGCCTTCCCGGGGCCTGCCTGCAGACAGTTTTGCTTCAGTTTCACGTGGTGGGGCAGCAGATTTGCGTCCCATGACTGACTCCCCACCCACCTGGACTAGGGAAGCTCTAATGACTCAGGGCGGGCCTCGAGATGCCACTGAAATGCCAAACGGAGCTTTCCTGCTCTCGCAGTAATACCTCCAACACTCTCCCCAAGAGACATTTTAAAAACACAGAGGACTTTTGGGAGGGACTCCATCACTCTTCCCACTGGTCCCGTGGGTGGTGGTGGGAGGGAAGAGGGTCAAGGGGCAGGACCAGTACCTCTCCTGGAGAAGCTGCAAGGCTCCCTCAGACTATGGATTTCATGAAATGCTTCGGCTGAGTAACCAGTTTCAAATATGTACCAAAGAGCTTGCTGTAAAACTTACAAGTCCATAGGCCATTTTACATCTTCGGTCTTACTCTGTTGTTCTGACATTCCCCATCTGAAGTAGAACAAGGAGGCCCATTATTAGCATGCCCTAAAGGAGCGCTCATCATAAAAGGAAGCCAGGCTTATTAATTCAGTCACAGTCTTGCGGATTCCCAGCTCAACTTCTTGTGTTAATGAAACATGCACAGCAGTTGACAGTAGCTGTTGAAATTAGCTGTCATATTTACGGTTTACCAGAGCCTTTGCTTTGGAGATTTCCAACAAAGTGACAGGGATTTCCCAGTAGTCTAGGACTTTATTTCTCTGGGTTTATCTGAGATGTCACTAAGTGTAAGATGAGAGTAAAAAACATGTATTTTTACAAAGAACATTTATTTGATGCTCCAAAAATGTCTCTTCTTGTCTAGAAAAGTAGTTATTCATTGCATTGTCTTCTTGTTATTCAGAAGTATAGCATTTCAACACATATTGATTAGAGCAAATAAAACACAGGTTACCCTCACAAGTTATGCAGCACGATCACAGTACACATGCAGGCACGTGTGTCCCAAATACATATGTATTTTAGGTAATCATTTTAGGTTTGCACAGAGATACAGTTTAGAAGCCATTTTCCTTGTTTCGTGTGTATTTACAAAATATATATGGAGGAGAATAAGTTATCTGCCTTTATAATTCCCAACATATTTTTGAAAATATGAGCTGCAGAGTAGTGATTATTGGAAGCAATTTTATAAAACATTAGAAATCCTGTGGCCATTTGAATTCACCTATGGTGAGTTTGTAAGGGCTTAATCAATTATCCGTTAGGAGCCTACTAGGTGTTGTGTTAATAGCATAAGACACAATCTCTGGGTCTTGAGATCAGGCTTCAGTGGAGGGGCTGGGAGGGCAATCAACAGCGGTGTGGATAATAGACAGATAGTTGAGCCAAACACAACGGGGCCACAAAGGTGAGAGTGGCCTGATCTATGTGAAAGTGAAAGAGGGGGTTAATTCTCCTGCTGTGTCCATGGTGGTCTCCCATTTAGTCTCACAGAGCCACATTCTGGCCCACAATCGTAGGGGTGATGCACAGACAGAACCTATTTCATGGCATCCCCAGCAGTGAAGTGAGTGAAATGGGTTCTGACTACTACCTTCTCTTCAAGGAATTGTGTGTCTCCCTAAAAATTACCAGCTGTGATGGACTCATGTTCACTTATTCCACACCAAAAGGTGCAGATACAGTTTACAGTATTTCTTACAGAGCTAAGCTCTGTGCCTTGTTATCATTCTGGGATTTGAATGGAAGGAATGACTTATTTCTGGTTAGAAATTAAAGGTTATTTTCCTTCCTTGGGTGGGTAAGAAAAAAAAAAAAAGATAGCAATGATTTCTATCTGCCTGTTAGGATTTCTTGGCAATTTATGTTTTGCTTAGCAATTTGTGGTCCAATGTATTCTAGAGTAGTGGTTCTCAATCAGGGTTCTTCTGTCTCTTAGAGGATACTTAGTAAGGTCTGGAGACATTTTTGGTTGTCATTGGATGTGGGGGGGGTTGGAGAGGGTGCTTCTGGAGTTAAAGAGGTCAGGGAGGCTGATAAAAACCCCACAGTGCACAACACAGTCCCCCTCCCTAAAGAATTATCCAGCCCCAAATGCAAATAGTGTCAAGCTTGAGGAACTCTGGGTTGGAGGATAACACGACCTTTTTCAAGCAGTCGCTAGAGGGAAAAGTTGAAACGGTGGTCTGAGTGTAAGGGGTTAATATTTTTCTACAAGCTGGTGTCTTGGTTGAGAAAGCTTAAGGGCACATCCACTTCTAGACACCTACAGCAAAGTCTTCAGCTTGCCGAACTGCCCGCAATGGGAATCACTGAGTTGCTACTCTGTGGGCAGTTGCTCCCCCTTCCACCAGCCCACCATCTACACACCCTCTCCTCTCCCAGTGCAGCATGCCTTCTACTCGTCACTGTCTGCATTTTTGCCATCCCGAGTTATTTATCAGTTCTTACATGCTATTTTATTTCACCAAGAAATACCACCCACAAGATATTCAACCCTACAGTTTGCAACCTAATTTCAGACAGCTGAATATTTCTTTAAATTAAAGAATTTTGATGGCAGGAGCTGATAACAACTGTGCGCATTTTTTTCCCCTGGCATTTACAAAGGGACGTGCATTTCAAAAGGCTGCCTCTTCTTTCCAGGATACCATTAGGGGAAAAATAAAACAATTTAGCCTTTGAAGTCTTTTTATTTAACAAAAAAGGGGGGGGTGAGAGAAAAAAGTTTTTAAAGGGAACTTCCCTCAAAGGAAATATTCTAGACAGATGACTTGATTTAGGGCTCTTACATGCACTTAGCTTTTTAACAGTCTGAATAACTCAGCAAATCTGAAACAAAGAAGGTTCTAAAAAAGCAACTCATGGCTAGGACTGTGGGTAATGAAATTTCCTTTGAACAATATGATCACTGTGTGTGAATATTTCAGATGATGACCAGAACATACACACAAAAATCTTTGTTCTGTTAGTACTGTTCTAATCTTAGAACCAGATTAGACCTCGTGTTCTGACCACTGTGGAATTTTGCTTCCCATGGAGACAGCCCCTCCTTCCATAGGAGTGGGCAGAAAACAGTACTCCAAACAGCTGCAGATATCCTAAGGCAGAAGTGGCAAAGATACGGCACGTGCATCACAGAACTGCTGGTGCCCATTCACCCCTTCCTTCCTCATGACCAACACTGTTGAATACCTAATGCCTCTTTCTCGTTGAGCCCAAACAAGGTCCTGGAGTCCTCACATGGCATTCCCTTCTGTCTGTGACACCTAAAGGGGGTCTCACTGTAGAACAGATCTTCTGGTCAGAGGTTTTATGGTGTCCCTTTCACCTATACCACACAGTCCAACATCCTGCTGTTCGTGAAATGCAACAAGAAAACACACTACTCTCACAAACAAAGGTACCTATAAATCCTCAATTATCACATGATCTTCTCAGTTTTAATAACTGTGTAGATCAATTGCAAAAAATAGCTCTGTTAGCTCCCTGTATCCACACTCTCTGCTATGTGACTTTGCAGCTACTCATATCAACAGATGAAGAAGACATTTTGCTCGAGTTTGACTTGGTCTGGTGACTTGGTTTGGTCAATAGAATTCAGTGGAAGGGACAATGTGATAGTTGCTAACTGGAGACTCAAAGGACTTTGAACTGTTCTGCTCTGTCTCTAGTTCCCCTACTTGCACCAAGACCTTGTGAGAACATATCCCATTGGCCTGCTGGAGATTGAGACAATGGAACAGAGCACAGTCAGGACGGTGGGCCAAGCCAAAGCCCCAGATTGGGGAAAGAGTCCAACCAAGATCATCCAAACCAACTACACTGCCACAGCTGGCCACAGATGCATACGTGAGCTCTGCTGAGCCTCCTCACATCAGATCCAGAGTAGTGAGCAAAACCAAGTGTTTATTACATTGTACAACCAAGGTTTTGGAGTGGTTTATGACTAGTAATAGCTGACTGATATAACAGCAAATCTCTGTCCAATTTCCACCTCTCCCATAAAGCCTTCTTAACCACTTCAGCCGGTATCACTTCTCACTTTCCTGTGCACCACTAAGCATTTACTGAGCCACTGGTTCCCAAACTTTGTTCCAGAAAAATTCTATGTACATCTTAGTCATGTACCTTTAATATCTGTTAGTTGAGAAATGAATCATCACAATCACCTAAATTTAGTAACTTTTAAATTAATATTTTCATAATCATATATTTTGCACGTATTTTTAAAGGCTGTACATCTATAATTGAGACATTATTTATTCAGTCAAGGGACAATGATTGGTACAGCAAAAGATTCAAAACCCCCTTATGAATCCTGGACTACAAGGCTGGAAATCTTTGGTCCATGCTTTTTGCATTTAATCATGTCTAAGGATGTGACTTAAATGTTCTCTCAGATATCCATGGCATTGTTAATGTTTTGAGAGGAGGGACTATGTCTGGTCCTCCCCTTGTCCTGCTCCCCTACCACCACTAACAACCATGCTGTGATACAATTACAGCAGTGTGGGCAGGACTGGGGCCAACTATAAAGGCCTTATGTTGTCTGTAGGAAAGCAGACTCTGGAGTCAGGGTGCTTAAGTTCAAAGTCTGGCTCTCCAACTCACTAGGCCTGTGACCTTGAGCAAGTCAATTAACCCCTCTGGACCTCAATTTCTTTGTCTGTAAAATGGACATATTAATAGTACCTACCCTTGTAAGGTTGTTAGGAGGACTAAATATATTCATATATGTAAAACATTCAGATTGCTGGGTGGCAATTACTAACTTACGTTAACTTGCTAATGTTGACTTATTAATATAACATAAATATCAATTTACAGTATTATTAAAAATGAAGTTCTTAGAGTACCCGGCATAATGCTTATTAAATGTTAAATGTTATTGTTACTAGTATTGTTACTGCTATTGTTATTATTATTACTAGATTTTCCACATCCTTGAACAGTGTTGATTTGTTAAAAGAGGAGTTTGTTAGTATCATTGCTGAATATATGATTCATGATATAACTAAGTTTGGCTCCTTGATTAGGCTAATTTTGAGGGCAATTTGGGCTAATTTTGGTACTGGATTTCATGATGGCAGATGAGAGTTCTGAGAAAACAGCCTGTTCCCTTTCTGTTCAAAGGAATATACGTGACAGGTTCTTGCCGAATGTCTTCCTGTTAATCATTCTCTTCTGATTCATGGAGATGCTTAAGCTTAGCTTCTATACCATGACCCCCTTCACATCAGAAGAAAGGCCAGGAAAAAATGGGAGACCTAACTCTTATTACTTTTCCTTCCACAGCATTTACTTCTATAAAATATACTCATTCTTTCTATTTATTTTTAAATGTCCTCTGTGTTACCATAATGTAATTACGCCAGCTATGGAAAAGCTAATTGTGTCCATACTTTGAATGATGATATCTAAAAATCTTCGTGACATGTCCAAATACTTGTCAATGTAATCAAGGATGTCCGGATAAAGTATCACTTAGGTTGTACCCCGATGAGTCCCTTCACCTTTCTCAGTGTGTCCACGCTTGTTCCTGTACCCATGGCTGTTGATCTGCAAGGACTTACTGCACCATTTAAAGAAGGAACACAGGTCCTGTAAGAGAAGAGGTTCTGCCTTTCAGAGTGCTTGTTGGGATTATTTGTGAAAAGAGTTTTCACATTTGGAACATCTGGGACAGGTGTCTATGTAGGCAGCCACACACTGGTATTACAGTTGGGGGATGCTCGGAAGACTTGTTTGGTTTATTAGAAATGGGCTCTGCAAAAGGAAAGCTTAAAACAGTTAAAAACTAAATGATTCTGGAAATGTCAACGTGTAAATTCTTACTGCCATTTATTCTTCTTTCCATGACCATTTGAGTCTTTTCTTCATCAGGAATTCCACAGCAATGAGAGAAGTGCCCAGACCCCTCATTTATCCATTCCATAAGTGTTTAATGAGCTCCTACTATGGTCACTGAAGAAGACAGAGTATGGCCCTCTTCTCTCACGGAGATGATATTTTACTGGGCGAAATAGAGTGCATATAAATAAATAACTAAGAAAAAGAACCCATGGTGCATATGTTGAGAATTTTTATAAAGGGGACTTGATAAAGAATACCAGAAGGGTTACATCAAATTTCCTGGTCAAGAGGGATTTCCCAGAGGAGACAGCATCTAAGCTGAGATCTAAAAAAAAGCAGCCAGCCATCAAACTTTAACAAGAAGAACATTCCAGGCAGAAAGACCGGCAGTACAAAAGCCCTATGGCAGAGCAAGCATGGTGGTGTTTGTACACCAAAATGATGGCCACTTTGATGGCATATGGTGGGCAAAGGGGACTGAGTCTCAAGGTGAGAGAGAGAGAAAGAGAGAGAGAGAGAGAAAAGCAGATGTGAATTCAAGGCAGACTTTGAAATCCAGGGTAGGAGGCTTGACTTTTATGTCAAGTGTGTTAGGAAAGCATTAGGAGAGTTGACAGCAGGGAAGTGACATGACCTGGCTCAAGATTTGAAAAGAACACTCTGTTGCTCTGGGACGATGATTATGAGGCAGGAGTTAAGGCAGATAGGCCAGTTTGGGAGCTCCTGTGAAGTCCTGTCCAGAGGAAGTGGAGATTTAGGCCAGGATTGCTAGCCTGGTTGGGGTAGGGGACTGACAAGGAAAGAACAACTTTTGGGTTTGGAACTTGAACAGCAGGGTGGACGGAGATGCTGTTTTCAGAAATGGGGAAGACTGAAAGAAAACCAGGCTTTTTTGGCATTTGTGTAGGCTGAGAGGGTGGGAGTGGGAATCATCTGTGTGCTCTAAGTGGTTAATGCCAAGTAACTAAACACAGTCCTGTCATAAACGTGGGCGGCAGCTTCTTTCATTGACATTATATTTAGATATGTGAAGAAAACAATCACCTTTGCAACTGCCTTTTTGAACGTGACCAAGACGAAAATTACTTCTGAAGTAAGTTAGTGGAACCAAACATTTGATTGGGTTTTCTTTTCTTTGTACATATTTATGTACAACAAGGCCCTAAATGAATGTTTTCCCATGATAGCCATGATGATAATTTACACGTAAGCTGACCTTTATCTTCCAGACCACATCAGAATAACTGTGTACTTACTGGTTTAATGGCTGTCTCCATCACTAGAATGTATGAGGGGCCTTGTCTGTCTTGCTCAGTGCTTGGTACATCACGGGTGGTCAATGTGTATGTTAAAGTAAACAAATGAATAAAAGCTTACAGTTTAGAGAATCTTTGGAAAGTTATTCCAGCTTTGACTATTGAAAAAAATTTGTTTTTTTTTTAATATGGTAGGTCAGAGAATTATACTTCTTGGAATATAAAATAGATGTCTATGAAATAGATTTATTCCTCCTGTTAAGTACAACTGAAATAAACATAAAAGGACTCTGCTGATAGAGAAAGGCAGGCAGAGAAGCCAGAGACCTAAAGACCTGAGGAATACCACAGCATCCTCTGGGTTTTCTTTTGGTCTCACATATCCCAGACTAGGAGCTGAAAAAGCCAGACAAGTCTTCTTCACCCAATGGGTGAAGACAAAAGAAATCCCCAGCCTGTTTTCTTTAGCCAAAGGACCAAAGAAGGGATAACCTTGCAAGTCAGAAAACTTGTATACAATAACCTCTGTACTCCAGACACCTCAGAAAAAACACAGCAACCTCATCCCCATCCATGCCAATGCAGCCCAGCGGGGAGACTGGACTTCCACCCACACAGGCTATCACAAGGTGGAGGCAGTGTAAGAAAAAGTCAAACAGAGAACCAATAATGAGGCTCCCTTGTTGCAACATGGGGAGACTGGCCCTTCTTTCTCACCTGCAGGAATGAGGTATCCATCCTCTGTTGTCTGGGGTGGTGTCAGGGGAAGCCTCGTGAGGATCAGGACTTCCTAGATCTACCAGCAGTAATGAGGTTTGCCCTCCCTCAGTGTCAGTGAAGACCCACAGTCTCAACCAGTACCAAAGATTCACCCACCACTACCTCCTCAGACATAACAGAGAAGCTGGGGAACCTGGACTTCCACCTACACCTCTCAGTAAAGATGCTCCTGTTCCCCTACTGGAGTGAGTGGTGTGAGCAAAAAAAATGCTAAAGCAGAAAATTCAAATAAGACTTAGGGTCACGTAACAAAATGCAAAAATGTTCAGCTTTCAATAGCAAGTCATTCATCAGTTTGATCAATAGAAAATCATATAACCAGAAAGATCTGAAAAAGAAAGAAAAAGGAAAAATCAATAGATGCCAACACTGAGGTGACCGAGGTCTTAGGATTATTTGACAAAAATTTTATCGCAGCCCTCATAAAAATGTTTCAAAAAGAAATTAAGAACACACTTGAAGCAAATGGAAATAGAGGAAGCCTTGGTGAAGAAATAGCAACTGTCAGAATGACATAGAAAAATATAAAGGAGGACCAAATGGAAGTTTCAGAACTGAAAATATGGTAACTGAAATTAAAAGCTCACCAGCAGCACAGAGAGGGTAGAGGGATATAGGCAGAGAACTGGAAGAGAGAACAATAGAAATCACTCTAGCTGAATGAGAGAGAGATCATAAGCTAAATTTAAGTTAACAGAGTTTCAGGAACGTGTGGGCTCTAACAAAAGACCTGACATTCACGTCATTATTGTCCGGAAAGGAGAGAAGAAAGAGGACAGGGCTGAAAATGTACTTGAAGAAATGATGGCAGAAAAGTCTCCACATTTGGCAGAAGATATAAATCTTAGGCTGAAGAACCTGAGTGCAACTCAAATACAATAAACCCAAAATAAATGTATGCAATGACACATCATGATTAAACTTCTGAAAACTAAATAAGTAGAAAAATCCTTGAAAACAGCAAGAGAGAAATGACACTTTATCCACAGAAAAACAATTAGAATGACAGTATAGTTCTCATCCTCTGTCACCACAGACCCAGAAATGGCCCAAAGTATCTCAATCCCTGAAAGAAAAGAACTGCCAATCTAGAATCCTAAATCCAGCAAATATATCCTTAAGGAATGAAGAGGAAATGAATACATTCTCAGATAAAGGAAAACTAATAGAACTTATTGTCAGCAGCCTACCCTAAAAAAATGGCTAAAAGAAGTTCCCTAAACAGATAAGACATAATAAAAGAAGAAACTTTAGGAACTTGGCTCAAAGAGGAAATCACCTGGGAAATTGCAAAATACATTACAGTGAATAAAAACGAAAGCACAACATATTAGAACTTGGGGGATACTTAAGCAGCACAGGAAGGGAAATGTATAGCACTAAGATACACACATCAGAAAAGAGAAAAAGTCTCAAACCAATGATTTCATCTCAAGAATCTAGAAAGAAAAGAGCAAAATGGCCTCAAAGCAAGCAGAAAAATGAAATAATGAAGAGTGTATATCAATGAAATAAAAACAAAACATAAAAACCCAGATAAAATCAGTAAAACAAAGATGTGGTTCTTTGAAAAGATCAATAAAATTGGCAAACCTCTATCAAGTCTGACAATGAAGAAATAAGAGAAAACACAAGTTACCAGTATCAGGAATGAAGCAGGGGATATCACTATAGACTCTGCAGATATCAAAAGTACAGTAAGGGAACACTGCAGACAACTGTACACACATAAATGTAATAACTTAGAGGAAATGAACCGATTCTTACAAAACCCCACGAACTATGACAATTAACCCACTATAAAACATGTAATTTGAACAGCCCTATAACTATCAGGTTAATTGAATTTCTTTAAAAAGCTTTTATTTATTTATTTGAGAGAGGGGGAGAGAAAGAATATGAGCACATGAGTGGAGTGGGGTGGGGGAGGGGCAGAGAGAGCGGGAAAAGCAGACTCCCCATGAGCAGGGAGCCTGAAGGACAGCTAGATCCCAGGACCCTGAGATCATGACCTGAGCCGAAGGCAGATGCTTAAATGAGTCACCCAGGTGCCCCAGTAAATTGAATTTTTAAAAAAGCTTCTGAAAAAAAAAGTATTTCAAGGCTCTGAAAACTTTACTTAGAAAAAACTTCAAATGTTTAAAGAATTAACATCAATTCTTCAATCTCTTCCTGGAAAGAGATGAGAAATGAATATGTCACAGTTCGTTGTATTAAGTTAATATTACCCTGATACTAAAATCAAAGACAGCACAATTAAAAAAAAAAAACAAACTATAGACTGATATCCCTCTTTTAAAAAAAATTTTTTTTTTAATTTGAAAGACAGAGAATAAGAAAGAGAGGGCATGAGAAGGGGGATGGTCAGAAGGAGAAGCAGACTCCCTGCAGAGCAGGGAGCCCAATGCAGGACTCGACCCCAGGACTCCAGGATCATGACCTGAGCCTAAAGCAGTTGCATAACCAACTGAGCCACCCAGGTGCCTGGCCAATATCCCACTTAATTGAAGATACAGAACTAAACAAACACAAAGAAATAAAATTCAGCAACACATAAGAAGAAATATGCACTATGACCAAGTGGGATTTATTCCAAGGATGCAAGGCTGGTTCAATATTTGAAAATCAACCAATATGATATACCATATTAACAGGTTAAAGAAGAGAAATTATATTAATCAATGTAAAAAAGCATTTCACATAATTCAATATCCATTTATGATTTTAAAAACTCAGAAAAATAACAACAGAAGAGAACTTTTCCAACTTGATAAAGATTATCTATGAAGAGGCTATAGCTAACATATTTAATGGTGAAAGATGAATGTTTTCCTCCTAAGATCAGAAACAAGGCAAAGGTGTCTGCTCCCCACTCTAGTTCAACATAGTGCTAGAAGAAATAAAAGTATTCCTTTTTGCAGATAACATGATTGCCTTTGTAGAAAATCCCAAAGAATCTCCAAAATCTCCTAGAATAAATGAGTTCAGTAAAGACACAGGATACAAAATAAACATACACAAATTAATTGTATTTCCATACACTAGCAATGAATACATGGACCCTGAAATTAGAAATACAATAACATTTGTATTCTCCCAAGAAAGATTAAATTCCAGTGTACATCTAACAAAATATATTTAAGACTGGTATTCTAAACAGTACACCACACTGGTAACAGAAATCAAAGATAAATAAATATAGAAATATACTATATTTATGCATTGGAAGACTCAGCAAATTGATTTGCTTCAAATGGATCAAAATCCTGGCAAGATTTTCTTGGTAGATATAAACAAAATTATTCCAGTATTTATATGAAAAGACAAAAGAACCAGAATAGCTAAAACACTTTTGAAAAAGAAAAACAAGGTGGGAAGAAACAACCCACCACTTCAAGACTTATGATATAGCTATAGTGATCAAGTCTGTAAGGTACTGACAGAGAAATAGATACAAGATCAAAGCAATGGGTTAAATGCTATGGGCGGAACTGAATCCTTCCCAAAATTCACATGTTAAAGTTCTGTATTAGTCAACGTTCTTCAAAGAAAAACAAGAGGCTGCAAATATATATATTTATTTTAGGAACTGGCTCACATGATTACAGAAGCTGAGAAATCCCGCACTCGGCTGTCTGCAAGCTAGAAAATTAAAGCCAACGGCGTAGTTCAGTGTGAGTTCAAAGGCCTGAGTGTGTAGAATTTATATAGATGTACATATATATATATACATATATACACACATATATAAATACAAATATTCTCTCTCTCTAGACACACACACACACACACACACAGAAATTATAAGCAATGGACTCACATAGTTATGATGTTTGAGAAGCCTCAAGATCTTCATTTAGCAACCTGGATGCCCATGAGAGCTGAAGGTGTATTCTAAGTTCTAAGGCCTAAGAACCAGGAAGTCCATCAGTGTATTTCTAGTCCAAATGCCCACAGACCCAAGAACTAGGAGGAGTCAAAGAACTGATGTCCTGGTTGCAGACAGTCAAGCAGGAAGCATTCCCCTCCTAAGAGGAGCATCAGCCTTTTTGTTCTATTCAGGCTTTCAGTTGATTGGATAGAACCTGTCCATATAAGGAAGAGCAATCTGCTTTAGTCTACCCATCCCAAAATTAATTTCATCCGAAAAACCCTTGCAGACCCACCATCCAGAGTAATGCTTGACCAGATGTCAGGGCCCAACATTAATAAATCTGTGGTCACATTGATAGAGAAAATTAACCACCTGGAGACCCTCATCCCAGTAGCTCAGAATATGACTGTATTTGGTGACCTTTAAAGAGGTAATTAAGTTAAAATGAGATCATTAGGGTGGGTCTTAATTCGATATAACTAGTGTCCTCATAAGAAAAGGAAATTTGGGCACAAACACTACCACAGGGAAGACCATGTGAAGACACATGTCAAGGAGAGAAGTCTCAGAAGAAACCAACCCTGCTGACATCTTCATCTCAGACTTCTTGCCTCCAGGACTGCGGAACAATAGATTTCTGTTGTGGGGCTCTCAAAGTCTGTGATCCTTTGTTATGGCAGTCCAAGACAATGAATACCATAGAGAATCCAGAAATAGACATACATAATTAAGTCCAACTGATACTTGGTACAGAGGTGCAAAAGCAATTCACACAGTGCTAAAGCAATTGGACATCTATAGGCAAAACGTAAGCCTCAATGAACTCAGATCATGAACTCACATGTTAAGACATAAAAGCATAAATCTCTTAGGGAAAAAAAATCATTGGTTTCTAGGGCTAAGTAAGAGATTTTTAGACTTGACACCAAAACACAATTCCTACAAAGAAAAACTGATAAACTAGACCTTACCAAAATTAAAAACTTTGTTCTGTGAAAGGCTCTGGTAAGCCAATGTAAAGACAAGCCACAGCCTGGGAGAAAATATGTGCAAGCCACATATCTGACAAAGGACTAGTGTCTAGACTGTATAAAATACTCTAAAAAGTCATCATAAAAACAACAGCAAACCTAATTCCCTAGTTATAAAATGGGAAGACATGAACAGATATTTCACCGAAGAGAAGATACAGAGAGTCAATAACCAAATGAAAAGATATATAACAGAAGTAGCCAAGCGAGAAATGCAAATTATAAGCACGATGAGCTACCACTTCACCTCTATCAGAATGGTTAAGATAAAAAAATTTTCACAACATCAAATACTGGCAAGGCAATGAAGAAACTCGATCACTCAGATGTTGTTGATGGGAGTGGAAAGTGGTCTGGCTACCCTGGAAAACAGTCTGGTAGTTTCTTAAAAAGGTAACTGTGCAGTTACCATAGATGACCCAGTAATTACAACCCCAAAGAAATAAAGATTAATGTCCACATAAAGAACCATCCATGGATTTTTTTTAAAAGATTTTATTTATTTATTTGAAAGAGATCACAAGCAGGCAGAGAGGCAGGCAGAGAGAGGGGGAAGCAGACCCCCACCCGAGCAGAGAGCCCGATGCGGGGCTCGATCCCAGGACCCTAAGACCATGACCTGAGCAGAAAGCAGAGGCTTTAACCCACTGAGCTACCCAGGCGCCCCCCACCATGGATGTTTTTGTTAATAATAAACTGTCCTTCGACAGGTGAATGTCCCTCAACGGGTGATTGGCTAAACACACCATGGTACATCCATATTGTACTGTACTATGGAATTTGGTTCTATGGAAAAGGATTAAAATCTTGATACACACAACTTAGGTGAATCTTCAGAGAATAATGCTGAGTAAAATGTAACCAAAAGGTTACTTAAAACTGTATGATTCCACTTACATAATTCCTGAAGGAACAACATTATAAAAGTGAAAAACAGATTAGTGGGTACCAGGGATCAAACAGGTGCTGGGTAGGAGGAAAGTGGGGATGGCCACGAGGGAGCCTTATAAGTATGAAAGTGTTCTGTATCTTGACTGTATCACTATCAATATCTGGGTTGTGACATTGTACCACATTTTGCAAGATGTTATCACTGAAGGAAACTGAGTAAAGGATCTATGGGATTTCTCTGTATTACTAATTACACTTCCCCATGAATCTAGAACTAGCCCAAAATAACAAGTTTAATTTAAAAAACGGGTTATAAATATATTTAAAATAACAACACACAGGATTGAAGTATAGAACCTGAGAGCTAGAAGGGCCTTTGGTGATTTTCTTCCAATCCAAAATACCTTATACCAGACAAAATTTATTGTTTTGATTTAAATTAATAATTTCACTTATAAATATGTTAGGGTATGTGATTATATGAAGAAACTTTTTTAAAAACAAGATTTACTTTTTTGGGATAGAGTGGGGAGAGGGAGAGAGAGAATCTCAAACAGACACCAACACTGGGCTTGATATCATGACCCTGAGTTCATGACCTGAGCAGAAACCAAGAGTCAGACACTTAATCAACTGAGCCAGCCAGGCGTCCCTATACAAAGAAACTTTATTCAGATGCTATTTAGTCTAGGCTTAATTTATTAACGACTTGCAAAATATAATCATCATAGAACATCTTGTCCCTAAGGGAATGGGTTAAAATAATCCTCTGTGGTTATGAAGGAACCATCAGTATGAACTGAGGTCGAGCTGCATTTAACAAAGAAGTGTTCTGGCCCCTTCTCTCATGAAGCCTTCTTACATTTCATGAGAAATTTACCTTGGAAAGAATCCTAGTTTAGGTCTTTGGGAATGTGGACATATACCCTTCTAGTTTCTAGCTCAAGGACTGACACATGGTAGATCTTTAATAAATCTGTGTTGATTTGGCACTGACATTTCTTACTTTACCTACTATGCTCATCTATTGCTTTTTTTCAAGTGCAGAAATTTGCGGCTGATCACTGAAGTGGAGAGATAAAGGACAAGAAGAACTTATCAAACAAATATCAGGGACAAATTCCTTGGTACCAAATCAAGAGACACCTTACTACTATTTCCTGTATTCCCTTGCCTATTGGTGAAAACACAAAAAATCTACCAGGCGTATAATGACAGGGTTTTATTTCTAAAGGCCTTGGAGTCTCACAGGTATTTTTCTGACATAATGTGTTAGATTCTGCTGCCGGGCGCTGTCCTCCTCTGAGGCAACGGACGGCTTTGATGGCAATGATTTAACCATCTCGTAGAATGTTCTTTGTTCACATTTCTCCTGAATTCTGTTGCCAGTGGAGGAAATCAGAGGCAACAGAATGAGAATGTCAGAAGCTGAAAGGGAAATTTAGAGGGCACGTCATGACCCTCCTCACTCTGTGAGGAGGGAGGTCACTGACACGTAGAGCTCTCTGGTACCCTAACAGTGACAGGATGCAGATTTCCACATTCCAAACCTCTGTTTCCCTCACTGACATGTAGCCCCTCAACATGTGATGTCTAATTGCAGGAGAAGAAGGATTGAACTATATTTTCATCTTTTGCTTATATGACAAATATCAGATCCTAAGTCCCTGAAGGGTAAAAATTGTGCTTTTTTTATACATTTGTGTATATGACCTAGCTTTGGTGCTGTGTGAAGTCTTACGATACACTCAGTTTTTGAATTGGCTAATTGGAGCATTTGTCCCTTCTTTCTTAAAGTGAATGTTGCTAATTTTTCTTCAGGCTGAGGACTTGCGTGGCATTTGCATTGCTCAGAAGGGAGTGGTTACCCAGAGAGAATTCTGTGTCAGGACTGCCAAGTCTTGTCAGACGAGCCCTGGCCTGTGCTCTCTGCAGCTTTGCCTTCTCACAGGCTGCTAATCCAGGGGCCATTTGATATCTCTGGCATGGTCCTGAAATCCAAAGAGTGGCCCCAAACTGCAGGAGAAAGGCATTCTTCTTCTTGCTGCCTATTTGTTCTTCCAATTTAGGGCCCAACCAACTTGCATGGCTACTAGTAACAAGCAAAATTAATTAATTAATTAATTGAAAAGATACAGTCAGACACACTTCCACATTTTACAAATGTGCTGAGGAAATGATTTAATAATTTGAGTCAGATTTCTACTTGGGCAACCAAAGCCAACGTAGAACCTCTCCGGTACTTTGACATCTACTAGCATAATTGCTAATTATCTACCTTTATTTGAGTCATTTTAGTTCCCTCAAAGCTATCAGATCATGCAACTTCTCTGAGAATCTAAAATTTATTGTAAAGGTGTGCAGAACACATGAGTTCGAAAGCAGGTCATCAACTGAATGAAAGTGAGCGTGTGAATAGTTCCTGAGGCAAAATCTTGTACTGCTTTCCAGGTATCAGGAATGAAAGGATAAGAAACTTTAAGGTTGTCCAGAAGTAATTAGTGTTCGATGCTGAAGGACTGGCCATGTCCATGGCTATCAGAGGGCTGAGCCTCTTAACCCCCTCTAATTGGGAGCATAAATTGACAGAAATATGGAGTAACAAATTTGAAATGATAATTTTGCTTATGATTTCCATACGGCAATCCTTGTTAGACAGTGTAGCCCCAGAGTGCCAGGGAACAAATCTCTTAGCTGGAGAAAAGCACTGCAACCAGGGGCAGGTCATTTCTTGGGGATTAGGGTCCCCCATCACAAAACCCACAGTGCTGTTCTATCTCTGAACCCTGGTCAGTGACCCAACTGTGTGTGCTTTCTCCCCTGGGAAGTAGACCAAGGAGGAAAAGACAGGTCAGCATCAATCATTCTGTTGCCTCATGAGCAAGCCAAGTTCAGTGGCCTTCCTTTTGTACATGAAAAGCAACCTCTCCCATTTTCTAATCTCTAAACCTATGTTGCTAAAAAGACAAGTGTCTGAAAAAGAGCTCCATCCAGGCCCACAGTTCAAAGCCCTCAGGTTCAGTTCATGGCCACTGATGATTCCATGGTACTCCTTCACCCATTCATCTTCCAAGCTCCCGGATGATAGAAGAGTTGGTGTAACAGGAAAAAATGACATCAGCCGATTGCTGCCCAGACAGAATGTCTCACAGAAGCAAGCCTGCCCTTTGCCAAGGCTCTGCAACCATTGAGATGCCTGGAACCTTGATTCCTGGAACCTTGGACGGGAGCTAGTTTTACAGTTAGGTCCTTTGATGTGGTACCTGTTTCTCTGAAAAATTCACAGTGCATTCCATTTTTTAAGAGGAACACAGAAGACATGGCAAGTCCATACCCATCCCTTCTTCCCAGAGGTAACATTAAGCTGGTGAATATTTCTGCAACTCCTCTAGCCTATTACTCCTTTCACTTCTGCACAGGACTAAACAAGTGAGAACAAAATCTGAGAATAAGTTGATGCACACACGGATCTTGGCTTCTATGATAAGTCAGAAAGGAGAAAAATCAAGGAGATCTGATGCAAAAGCAATCATTAATTTTGCAGTGTATTTTTATTGAAGTATAATTTCTTAACGATAGAGCATACAGATCACAAGAATATAGCAGATTCTGACAAGTGCACACATTGGTGTCACAATTATTCAGTAAGTCACTATTTTTAAATGCTCAGATTTCTAGAAGTATATTAACAGGTTACTCTACTCTCTCCATTATTTTTAAGTAGAGCTGTAATATTTTTTTTCTTTTAAAGGCCAGATCAGATCTTGGGAAAGTTGATAAATAGAGAAGGATGAGAACCTGCTTCCCAGCCCAAAGCGTTTTATGAGTTTGAGCCAGGTCTGGACTTGAAGATACCAAAAGTTAAATTTTCTTTAACTTTTGGTATCTTAAAGGAACTCATTAAAAAAAATACTCTAATTTTTAGTTGAGTTTCTAATAATCTTTATTGGACTCACTACCCTCCTCCACTATTTTATTAAGGAAAAAAAAAAACTGTGGCCTTTTGATAAAAGGTCTGAGGAACTCTGAATGTTGCAAATTTCATGAATGTTATTTTTGATGTACAATTTTTATTCAAGAAGGTACTTAATTTAGTTTAATTTTAAGATTTTTATTTATTTATTTGGCACAGAGAGAGAGAGAGGGCACAAGCAAGGGGAACAGGAGAGGGAGAAGAAAACTCCCGACTGAGCAGGAGCCCAATGCGGGACTCGATTCCAGGACCCTGAGATCATGACCTGAGCCAAAGGCAGACGCTTAACTGACTGAGCCACCCAGGTGCTGAATTTTAGAGAATACTTTCAAAATCCTAAAACATCAGACTTATACTAAAAATGAAGTCCCTACCCCACTCCAGTTAAATTAGATCTCGGAGAATCTGCATTATGCAAAATGGCTCTGAGGCTGGGAGAGCTGGAAGACTCTTTGAGAAACCCAAACTTAAGGGGACCTGGGCAATAGCCCTAATGAATATCCAGTAATGCCTACAACCATGAAAAGTTATTCATTTTTTCCGTTTTTAATTCTATCAGCATCCTTTTGATGGATAGGCTCTGAAGTCCACAGAGTTAAGCTTGCAAGTTTGCAATCTGGCAGCATAGCTGCAAGTCAAATGGGTTTAAAGCTGGACTTTGCCACTTACCGGGTAGGTGACTTGCCCTCTCTGTGACTGGGGTTTTCATCTCTTAAAATGGGGGAGACATTTTTGAATTCTGCTACTAAATTTTTCTAAAGGTTATCAGGACTAGGGAGGGGCAATGACAATGCCTAGCTCATACTGTGGGGAGGATTAAGTAAGTTAAGACAGGCCACAGGTGTATTTGTAACCCCAAATCAATACCTATGGTACTTTTGTGGTCAGTTTCAGACACACACAATGCTGAAGAATGTGTGTTGCGATGTGCATAGTCTCAGCTGACACTGAACAAGAATGACACCCTGCCTTCTTGTTTCAGCTTTCTAACTGTTAACAAGTGTCACTTTTGAAGTCTATTTAGTGCCATGTTGTTACATTTTTGTGTCTTTTGTTAGAGATTCTGCTACTTAAAATGACCCCAAAGCATAGCCCTAACGTGCTGTGTAGTATTTGTAAATGCAAAAGATTCTGAGGGGCCGTACAGAGAAAATACATGTGTCAGATAAGCTTCCTTCAGGCATGAGTTTTAGTGCTGTTGGCCATTGAGTTCAATGTTAATGAGTCAACAATACCTACTAAACAAGGCGTCTTTAAACAGAAACACACATAAAGCAAGAAATGTACTCACTGGATGATGCAAACGTTGTGACCAGAGGCTTGCAGGAACCTCCCCTTGAATCTCCTCTAGAAGCAATGATTCAGTATTCACTGTGACTTTACAGAACACAACTACCGCAAATGAAGAGACCTGGCTGTCTACCCAGTAAAGCACATACGGTGTTGCCAGGCACATAGTTACTGCTACAGAAGTGTGTGTTAAGTGAAGAAATCCCTCACTGAAGTTATAAAGTTCAAATGTCACCTTTAAGAGGACTGTAAAACAGATCCAGTAGGAAGCAGGAGACTAGGTGTCTCCACAGCCCTTCTAAGGAAAGTCACGGATCCGGGGAAAGGGAACTATAATGGGCCATGACAGATTTGGCAGATGGAATTCCCTCAGGTTTTAGGGCCCTTTATAATCCCTAAGGCTGCTTTAAACAGCAGTCAGAGATGCTTCTGGGAAGGCAGTGGGTTTCAGAGGTCGGCTGTCTGATCATCAGGAATCTGATGCTGGGCATCACAATCAGCAAGTGGGCTACAGAAACACCTGCTGGACAAATTTCGCCAGCCTCACCTCAGGAGTTCTGATTCCGAGTCTCTACAGGTGGATGTACACATATATATGTAGCCTTGAGCAGCTCCCCACCAGCAGTCCAACAACAGTACCTGGGTGAGAGAAAGAATTCCTTTGGAGTAGGACAGCCTTGGTTTAAATCCAGCTACAAGGCCCTGGGCAAGTGACTGAAATCAGTGAGCCTGGGTTTCAAGTGAAAATGATTACCCCAACCTGGAAGCATCATTGCTGAGAAAAACCAGGTAACGTTTGTAAATTTCAAGATCTGATGTCTCAGGTGTTGTAGATATCCAATGGTAATCTCCCTTCCTATTAGTTCATCCCCAACTGCTGTTCCCATGTCTCACTTTTTATATGGAACGGACACTCCCCCAGGAAACACAGGGTTATTTCCCAGCAGGGAAGAGAATTGATAGCACCCCTTCCCTCAGGTGGGGTTCACGCCTCTGGCTTAGAACCAATGGATAAGAGAGCACCTGGGCAGGAACTGTGGACTGAGCCCAGTCTCATTTTCCTTGCAACTTTTGCAACCGAGGGAAGCCTGCCACAGGCTGCATTGTTGATCTGAGTGTGAACTGGAAAGAAAGCATTCCTTCCTTGGGTCTGATGTCAGCTTTCCTTAGGAACTTGATCTGGAGCCCCAGGGGCTTTGCAGATGTAATTGGTGGATTGAGTAAATGCAGGCGGGCCAGGTGGGTAGCGTGGGCGCCAGAGCACAGGTGGCCACCGGCCTCAGCTGCATCTGGCACCAGCTGAAGCTTCCCTGGAGTCATCTGCAGGCCCTCCAGGCCCCATCTGTTTGCCACTGTCCACGATGCAGACCCCCAAGGCCCTGCCTGCGCAACAGCTCTGTACTACAGGATGAGCTGTCCTTAGTGAGAAGACCTACGTAGCCTCCTCTGTTTCCTCCCCTTCCACCCATAACATCTTGTCCAAGCCTGTCTCCTCCACTTTCCCTGCCCTCTAACTCCTACCCAATCTCCAAAGTTCAACATTTCTTCACGTCACTCCCAGCCTTTGCCATTCATGTTTTTGCTCGATCTTGGCTAAGGGCTCTGGAAGTTTTCTTCCTCCTCTCTAGTGGCAAAGCCATAACTGCCAATAAAAGCAATTTCCCTCTGACTTTGGCAGAGTGAGATGAAGCCCCACGTGGTTTCCCTTACATTCTCCTTGACTGGGTTTTTTTTTCAACGAGTGTCCAGGGCTTATTGAAGTTCGGTTCTGTCCAGTAGAAAGTGGGAATTATATAATCATTCATCAAAGTGCTTTAAGTGGAGTGGAATTTTCCTAAACTTTCAAGTAAGTATGTTTTGTTGACGTCTTTCACCCTGACTGAAGAATGGGGACAGCTATAGAGGAGAGTGGAGGGTTGGAAATTCACAAACGCATACATTATATTACCGGACATTTCTTGAGGGCTGATTCTGTGTCAGGCCTGGTGTGAATGAACTAACTCATTTAATCATTTCAACACCCAAGGAGTTAGGAACAGTTAGGTATTTTCTTGATTTTACTGATAAAGATACCGACACATAGATTAAGTAATTTGAACAAGAGCCCAAAGCTTGGAAGCAGCAGTGTCAGGATTGGAAAGAGAGCAGAATGTCTCCAGGTCAGGACTTGTGACCCCTTCACTAAGCTGGGCTCTAAAACAGCACTTTTCAACCTTAAAGACCATTGAGCCTTAGGGTTCCTAGATATCCTGGGGACTGTCGGAGGTGGGAAATACCAAATTTTGGGGGCACCTAGTTACCCTGTCTCCACCTCTCTCCCCAGCCCATCTCCCCTGGTGTCTGCTGCAACCACAAGCCTTCTGCTGTCCTCTCTTAAATACAGTGGACTTCCATGTAAGTCTTAGCTTGAAAGGGGGACCCGAGGGAAGTGTGCAGCTCATCTCTCCAAGTTCCATTAGTCAGCGACAGTTTGGTTGGTGTTGATAACTCCAGCACTTAGCAGGAAATCTGGTATCTGGAGGCTGCCTAACAACTGTTTTTTGCATGAGCAACTGATACTGCCCACCCCTGCCTCCCCTTCCTCCATAGCCACAAGGAAATGAGCACAGGAAGGGGAAGAGTGTGGCAGAGCAGCAGGATGCAGCAAGTATGGCCCCAAGAGTGCCTCTTCATGACTCTACCAATCCTCCAGTGAACTCAGCAGGCCTCCAGGGCCTTGCCTGTGAACTCAGGGTGTTGGACTAAACACCTCGAGTTCTAGTAGAATCTTACATTTCTGTGAATCAACAGCAAGGACACCAGAACTGGGAGCCAGCTACGCATCAAAGGTGTCAATCACATCTCTTATCTCTAGCAAGGGAATCCTCCTTCCTCCAGTGAGTGCACAGTGCACAGTGTTTGATGTCACCTCTCGGGGTCCCCTGGGGAAAAAGTAACGTTCGACCTCCCAAGGAAAGAAACAGTCATGTATATACAGTTATTTTTACATATAACTGGGTCAAGGATGCTACATGAGAATGGGACCATTAGGGGCGCCTGGGTGGCTCAGTGGGTTAAGCCTCTGCCTTTGGTTCCGGTCGTGGTCTCGGGGTCCTGGGATCGAGCCCTGCATCAGGCTCTCTGCTCAGCCTGCTTCCTGCCCCCCTGCCTACTTGTGATCTCTCTCTCTCTCTCTCTCTGTCAAATAAATAAATAAAATCTTAAAAAAAAAAAAAAAAGAAGAAGTTTCCATCTACAGAGACAATGTTGAAGACAGAATTACACAGGCTGAAAGGTGATGAAGTACCTTCAGGAAGGCCTTTTGCTGTCACTTCCTCAGAAGCAGGACCAAATGCAGACACTGCCAGGCAAATTATATCCCCCAAACTCATGCATACATATTAGATGTGAAATATATCAACACTGACCTGTGAGAGTGAGAAGCAATCCTTGTCGAAGGCATTAAGACAATTTTGAAATCATTTCTATTATGGCAGATCTAAAACAGGATTCTTTCTGCTTTACTTTAAGGTGAGGCACCTATATTGGTTCCTGCGACAGCTGTAACAAATCAGCCCAAACTGGATGGCTTAAAATGACAGAAATGTACTTCCGCATGGCCCTGGATGCCAGAAGTCCCAAGTAAGTCTCACTGAGTTGACGGCAAGACAACATTAGGGCTGTGCTCCCGCAGAAGGTTCTAGGGTAGGGCGGGTGGGTTCTTGCCTCCTCTGGCTTCTGGGGGCTGTTGGCATTCATGGTCACAGCTCTCTCAACTGTTATCTTCCTGGTCACATCACCTCCTCATCTCCTATGTGTCAAGACTCCTCCTGCCTCCCTCTTATAAAGATACTTAAGATTGCATGAACAGCTCACCTGGATAATCCAGAATAATCTCAAGATCCTTTATTTAACCATGTCTTTTGGTATATAAGGTAATATTCATCTGATGTCTTTGGGGGACATTTTTCAGCTGACTACAGCTTCTGAAGACCACTGCAGGACTCAAGAACCATCCACAGAGGGAAAAAGAAGAGTCAAACATCAAACACCATCACCCACTGAAATCATGTGCCTGTATAAACAGAAGTGGATGCCGAAGATGTCAGAGAGGCTCATCAGGATGCTGTTCATTTCCCCCGCAACCTCCACAGAGGAAGACAGAGAACCTTCCCCTTCTCTAGGTCATGGAAAGTGCTACCAGGAATAGAGTAGAGCCCGGTGACAGAGTTTTAGCTTGACTCCATCCCCCTGAGTGTGCAGCTGCACTGGCTGAGCAGGAGGAGTCAAGAGATAGAGCAGAGGGATTGCGGGAAGTGGGAAGTGCTGCTCACGGCCCCTCAGGCCCTGGAAGACCCAAGTGGTGTCCAGGACGGGCACTGCGATCCAACAGAGGGACCCACATGCAGAGAAGCCCCAAGACAGAAGGAGGAATTATCATAAGGACCTGCCCAGAGAAACAGCACCGCCCCTACCATCAGGTTCACAACCCAGAAGTACCCTAAACTCCTAAACAGAGAGAAGCAAAACTTGTCATCCGCCATGCCCCATGTGTGATCTGCTATGTGATTACATCCGTGCCCCTCCAGAAAGACTTCTAGCCCCTTCTCATATTTCCCTTGCCCCAGATTCAGCCTCGGAGAACCCAGAACCAGTTTCATGTGGCAGGAATAGGAATCCTAATGTCAGACCTTGAACCCAAGGCAGGCACAAAATGGGAGGAGAAAAGCTGTAGTTTTGGATGAAGTTTTCAGTTTTGAGGTCTATGCCGTACTGGCCATTTTAGTTACTGAAATGCTCAATTTTCAAACTGAGATTCATTTTGGGACTTAGAGAACCCAGAGGGCTCTTTATTACTAACAGGGACAAAGTCTCTGGACCTGCCCAAGTTTCCCCCCAGCAATGGGGACCTAACCAGCCCACAGAACTACCAAATGGATTTGAACACACCAGGGAGAAAATACAGTGGTTTTCTGCATGCGCCTCACTAAGTTTAGCCCAGTCACTGTGATATTTGGATTGCTTTTTATCCTTCTGTCTCTTTTTATTATATAGGGCAAACAGCTGGATTCCGCACATGTTCTTAAGCCTCAAGGGAAGGCCACAAAGGACCTGTGAACCAACCAGAGCTGTCCAGGTCTCTCTATTTTCAAATGAACTGCACAAATCACCTTCACAATGTGCAGCCTTAAGCCATGAATTGCAAGGATTTCTGGGTCAGTGGGGAGTGCCTGCATTTCCACAATTAGCTGCACCACTAACCTCACGAACTTAAAGAGCTACAGTTCATTTGGCTTCCAAATGCCATCCTGTGGGCCCAGTTCAGTTTCCATACAGCATCCTTCTCCAGTGTGGGAACAATGTTCCCTGTTTTACTCACTCTTCCAGGGCCTGGGAATCCCTGGGCCTTTCATCACCCTCTGTACCACAAATGTGGTCATCTCGGCATTTATCTGCTCCTAATGTTAAGCAGTCTTAAGAGCTGCAGCAGATAAAGAAGGGCCAGGATGGAATAAAAGCATTTTAGACCAGGCTGCCCTCTTCTGTTTCTCTTCTTTGTGAACTCGGGCAGTGAACTTGAAATTTGAGTCAAGGTGATAAACAGATTCATGGTTTCCCATAATTTTTGGTGGACCCGAGAGCATCATGCTCTCTAGTGGCAGATGGTGTCCTAAGCATAGGCCAGGACGCAATACGAAAACAAGCAAATGGTACCAGGTTAGAAACTGGGAGACCTGTGATGTGCTCTTGGGCCAGGAACTCACTGTTTGCATGGCATTCTTCATCCATGCTATGGGCATAGGACAGCCTCGTGATCTGTCTAACCAGGCTGAGAAAAGCCAATGGATCAAGGACTTGGAAAGTGCTGATACCGATATTCAGGAGTGTGCAAAGAGCTGATTTTCCGTCCTTCTGTTGGAGGTGGTGATGAAGAGCTCTGACTCCTCCGTGAGGATGATGACTGATCACACTTATTTAACTCGACTCCTATCTGTGTCCTCGGTAAAATGAGGGGAAGCCATTAAGTTACTGGGACAAAGAGATTGGACAAAAGACAATCTAACGAATATATGCACACACATATGGGAATGGATATGTGCATGCATATGTAACATTTTTAAAAAGCAGAAGCACGAATGGTAACGCACTTGGCATATTCCAGCAGGTGCATTCTAAGCCAGCAGCAGGGGAAGCTGGGAGACAACTCAGTTTGCATACAGACCTTGAGAAGCCTCAGGACCTGGCAGCACGTTTACCCTTGGAAGTGAGGGTGAATGGAGGCCAAAAAGGGAGTAGTAAGTTAAAAGTCTAATTACAAAGCAGTGAGGTGCACAGTCCCCCTCCCAACACTGTATGGGTTCCCCGTACCCACCCCTCCCCCCAGGAGATTGGAGGCTTATTCTCCAGGGAGGACAAAACAGAATCTAAGACCAGGGAACACCACCAGCCGCAGGTAAGAGTACTTGGTTGAAAACAGGAGTATTAACTGAAATATCCCCACCCTTCCACCCTACCACAAAAGTGCTGGAATCCAGGGTATCACTCTTCAGAGAGAAGACTGGAAGATCCATCTCTGGGGAATACGATCAAGCCTGAGAGGAAAGACCCAGACACTGAGCTTGGTTTCCTGTGGAAATGCACAGTGAAGCCAGTCAGCTGGCCCGAGGTGCGTTCCCAGTTTGCTGCCTCCAACACCTAGGAGCAGGCATCCAAGGGCCACCGGACACCTGAGGCAGGTCTCAGATATGAAAAACAGATTTCAGGAAAGATAAACAGAAAAAAACACCTTGGAGTAAACAGATACTAGGCAAGGACGTGAGAATTACTCCCCCGCCCTTGTCAAAAACAAACAACAAAGAAATTGATCTTTATCGTTCCCAAAGAGATAACAACAGATACTACAACTTAGAAACAAGCATGGAGTTGTTTAAGAAAGGAAAGCGTAACCATGTACTGAGCTACTACACCGCTCAGCCGAAAACTGTATTTACATTATCTACATCACGTAATCTGTTATGATATAATCCAAAGCTTGGTGCAACTACATAGAAGTGGGCAGGGAGAGGCAGCAAAATCTCTGCCGTCATCTTCCGTGTGGGAAGATCTGAGGTAATGCTTAAAACTGAAAAAAGAAGTCCCATTATAAACAATCATGGGGAAAGACACACACACACACACACACACACACACACACACAGGAAAAGAAAAGGTAAAACCACTGAAAGTGATAGCCTTGAGAAGAGGAAACAGGACGGCTGGGGGTGTCGCTGGGGGACAGATGGAGTGATGTTTTCGGTAATGAGCTCAGAAAACTACTTGATTCTTGAAGCCATGCATTTTTTTTTTAATACAAAAAAGAAAACCAAATTCCAGAAGAGTTTGGGCTCTGGCATCAGCGTGCCTGGATTAGTCACTGGTCCTCATTCCCAGATGCTATAGGACGCTGGGCAACATACTTATCCTCTGTGGGCCTGAGCTGTCCCCTCACATGTCTGGGGGCCTTCACAGTGGTACTGTCTTATGGAATTGTTGGGGCATAAAATGGGATCCTGTGTGTGAGGCATGTAACATAAGCACATAGTATGTGTTCAGTAAATGCTGCCTAGTGTTTTCACTGTTGTTTTCCCACCCCCGGGAATCTGATTTCACTGAGCTGCGGTGAGGCTTAGATGCAGGAATTTGCAAAGCTAACCAGGGGATTCTGACACATGAAGGAAAACCAGTGGTCTCCAGCCTAGAGGAAGTGATGGAGGAATATAACTACTGGTAAAAAAAAAAAAAAAAAGTGATTCCTGGATGTTTCATTGTCCTCCCACTTGAGCCCTACATCATCCAGATGATAAAGAAATGGAATGCTAGCATCCCAGTGATTCTCATTTTTCTAAACAGTGAAAGCGGCCTGAAATGTTGACTATACACAGGAGTTTTCTAAATCAAACCCCACTTGCTCACTGAATGAGGTTTGATTTCAGTCATAAATTTTCAAAGGAAAATGCTGACCCTAAGACATACTAAGACAGGCTTCAGAATGTAGCACAGATTTTAAGAGCAAGCAATTTAAGCATAAAAAATAGTAATAAGCTCTAAGATTTTGGGGGGCTCAACTCTTGGTGTCTTTAGTGTCTTGGTGTTCAATCACTTAGATTGAACCAGCACCAAAAGCTGGGGGAAGAATCTACTTATCTTTAGACATGTACGGCTCTGCCCCAAATTTCCAGGTTTAAAACTGGTATCACTCAAACACAACTCCAAGCAGCTTAAGCAGAAGAGGGAATCTGTAGGCTCAGGTAGCTGGGGAGGCCTCTAGGCTAGTCAACAGAATGAAGGGAAAAGCAGAGAGAGCCAGCACCGTACAGGCCAGCATTGTAATTCATGGTGCTCACCATGTTCTGGGGGCCCTGGATGTGTGGGACACAGCAGTGAAAACAGCAACACAAAACTGAGAGACAAATGCATGTAAAAATAAGATGATATCCACCTCAGAGGATAAAGACTTGTTCAAAAGCAGTGAAGAGACCAGTGAGCTCCCAAGAGGAAGGAGACAGCAGGTTGTAGGGTAAACCACTCTAAAACTTTGGCTTTACTCTGAGTGAGATGAGAATCCTTTGCAGGATTCAGAGGAGTGATGGGATGTAATTAATGTTTCAAAACTTTGTGCAAG
The DNA here is from genome assembly GCF_010015895.1 of Lontra canadensis. NCBI lineage: Eukaryota > Metazoa > Chordata > Mammalia > Carnivora > Mustelidae > Lontra > Lontra canadensis. Next base: position 90,254 of record NW_022631287.1, on the reverse strand, counting down.
CAACCAACCAAATGACTGCTTTGCTGTATGCAAAACTGAATGTGGAGAAGCCAGGCAACAGCAGGGGGACAGGTAAGAGGCTACTGTTTTCCAGGGGAGACACGATGCTGGTTGGAATTAGGTTGTCGTGGAGGAAAGGATGAGATGTCATCACGTCATCAGGGTCTGGTTCTATTTCAAAGGCAAGGATAAAAGGACCCGCTGATGGATTCCACTGAGCTGAAGGGAGAGCGGGACAAGGCTGCCTCCCGGCTACTAGAACTCTCTCCCTGCCCATGCATCCTCATAAATGGACAAATCCATCTTTCACCTCTGCCTGTCTTTGGCTTCATTCTAATTCTCCACATGGCAGGTAATAACACAGTGTCCAAGAGCTCCAAATTCATACCCTCCCATTTACAACCATGGGAGATATCTATACATCAGACCTTAATAAGGTCCTGTTTTGGTCATGGGCCCAACCCTTGGATCAGTCACTGTTGTCAGGAAGATGAATTTCATGACCGTCCAGACCTAGAATACACACTTATCCCCATGAGTGCTTATACCCCAGGCCAGTAGGGCATGTTTCTGGGATCACAAAGTTAGGAGAAGCTTTCCAGGCATGCGGTCTAACCCATGCCCCTCCACCCCCTCACAACAAAAGCCAACTTGTTTCTCCTTTGAGTTTTCTCTTCTTCCCCAGACTCTGAAGGCTCTTCCTTTCCCTGAAACTCAGAACAGCTTCCAACATGGGGCACTCACCTCAAAAAGGATATTGTTCTTTCATTATCTAACAGTATGCAATCAAGGTAAAAGTCACAGTAATTTTAAATCTGGCCTCAGGATTCCCCTTAGTCTGTCACTCAAAAACAGGTGGAAGAGGGAAGGGGGCAGAGAGAGAATTTCGAATCCCCACCAGCTTAATTGTTCAAAGAGTCTCTCTCAACTCCTTTCACAAAAAGCTGCATAGAGAAGCATTTCCAGTCAGTTCTCTGAGAGTCCTGATATGTTTTAGGGCAAGATATGCCTGCTTTTAAATTTTTTTTTAAACCTTTCTGCACTTTGTCAGTTAAGAATGCTTGGCCCCAAACCAGCTCTACCAGTAGCATTTGTGAGTTTTGGGAAAACTCTGCTGAAGAATTGAGGAAATAGTACACAGTCTGAAAATATGTAAATGTTGTGGCAATTTAAGATCTTGAAATGTTTGTTTAAAAAAAATGGCAGGGGGCCCTGTGCGCTGTGGGACTGGCTGCCTGCTCACATGAATGTTCAGTGACTCTGCGGCTATCAGTCTGATCACTGGTCCCACCAAGGCTGCCCTCTTTATCCTTCCTTCTGGAACACCTGCTCCCACAGTCACTGAGAGAGAACTGATCTCTGTTGACAATTTTCCCTACCCCAAACAACCCTGGGCTGTTTATGGTAAATGTTGCACACTAGTGAGGTTTTATTGATCTCTTTTTCCCAGACACCCTCTGTCTCCTCCCACCCCAGCCTCATTTTTGTTCGTCTGCCACCTGGAAGCAGCAAACGCTGCTCCTCTTGCTTTCCTGCATACCAGAGACAGTGATAATATTTACAGTGGCAGGGAAAGGCCCTTCCTGCTGTCTTCACAGCCCTGGTACTCATTGGTGCTGGGACCCAGGGAGAGCCAAATGCAGAGCAAGGGCTCCTGCCCTCTGCATGCCCAGAAAGGTGTTCAGCTCTGGCCCAAATGCCAGGTGTGATCCAGTAGAGAAGCCCCTCCCTTGGCCATCTAGGACATGGTAACCAGGGAACTCCCAGAAGTTTCCAAAAATGGAATGGTGTCCCTCTAGGTGTTCAAGGAAAGGTTAGATTTCCTTCTGGAAGAGAGTTATAGAGGAGACGAACACATCTGGTAGAATTTGATGAGTTGCCTCCAAAATAGATTTCATGTACCCCAGAGGGAACAGAGACAATCCATTAGGGTATAGGAAGAAAATATTATAAATTTATTTATTTTTAAATATAATTTTTGTATATATTTTTAGATAAATATACTAGTATAGAAATATAAATACAGCATTTAAAATGAATAAATGTACATGAATTGAGGCTATATGTTCAAATTATTATTATTACTTTGGGTAAATGATCAAAACAGTTTGAAAACATTAAATTAGGAGATACTCATGCTCTTTTCTCACACTAAAATTCTGTGATTCTGTGATTTTATGTCCTAGGAAAAAGGATTTATGTCCTAGGATAAGGGGAGATAAAAACGGACAACAGGTGCCCAGGTGGTAGCCAGATTCTAGTAGGTTTTCTGCCACTTAGGACTTTTGGCCCCCTCCCTAGTCCTCTCCTCTACTCCCAGAGAAGAAGGTGAGGGCGGTTACAGGCACATGCCAGAGGATGGGCCTCATTACTGCCCACTCAGCTCTCATTCCCTCTTGGGGGTATAGCTCCACCAGGAACTGGGACCAGGATGCACGTGACAAAAAGAAATGATGGCTTTTGGTCTTTTCGAGACTGCTGCTGAGGTAGTACCATATTATCCTAGCTCTGTTTAGGTTTTTGGCCGGATGCGGACCACATCATCCCTAGCTTGAAACTCGAAAGGCCTATCAATCTTCTAGCTCAATTCTGACCACTTTGTAGTTTTTCATGTGGGGTTTAAGATATGCTTTTTCTCAACCTTCCACTTGTCTTTACTTGTTTACCATTCAACTTTTCTCATCTGCTTTTTCTTTTACCATTTTCCTTCTTTCCATTATTTAATTTCACCTTCCTCCTCCCTTTGGAGGATCTGAAGCCTGCTCACGGCCAGCACCCTTCCGGCAGTATAAACCCCACACCATCTGGTAATCCTCACATAAAGATCATGCAGGGAGTCTGAACCTCCACTTCAGTTGCTCCACATTCCCTCTGGAGCCTCTAACCAGTCCTCCCAAACACTTCCAGCCTCGAAAGCTATGATTTACTTAAACACACACACATACACATATATACACACACACACACACACAAACAGAGCTTAAATGTTATCTCTTCCAAGAGCCCTCCCTTGCTCCTTCTACACCAGGCACACAAGCTAATCAATCCCTTCCTTGTGCTTTCTGCACACGCTTTATTTTTTTTTTTAAGATCTTATTTGTTTGACACAGAGAGAGCAAGGGAGAGCGAGAGACACACTAGAGCAAGCACAAGCAAGGGGAATGGCAGGCAGGGGAGAAACAGACTCCCCGCCGATCAAGGAGCCCGACACAGGGCTCGATCCCAGGACCCTGGGACCATGACCCGAGCCGAAGGCAGCCACTAACCAACTGAGCCACCCAGGCACCACTTTTTATTCAGATATAACTGACATATAACATTATATTAGTTTCAGCTGTACAGACATGACTTCGTATTTGCATGTGTTGCAGAATGGCCACCACACTACATCTAGTTAACGTCTGTTACCACACAAAGTTAGAAAATTTTTTTCTTATAATGAGACTTTTTAAGATCTACTCTCTTAGCACTTTCAAATGTATAATACATATTAGTAACTGTAGTCACCATGCTGTATATTGTATCTCCAGGGCTTAACTGTTTTGTAACTGGAAATTTGTACCTTTTGACCCCTTCCTCACACTCTTCTTTCACAGCACCAATGACACTTGGTTGCACCAATATAGTTACATGTCTGTCTCACTCTGCTGGTTTGTAAACTCATCCAAGTCCAAGGCTGATACCTTGCACACAGCATCCAGCATGGTGCCTGGTACAAAGCAGATGCTGAATAAACGTGAAGAAAGGAAGGCTATCTGAAGACAACTACTCTTGGCCTCCCCATTGATGCCCCAGAATGGGGCCAACTGCAAAAGTCACAATAAGAAAGCTAATATTTATTGTGTGCTCTCATGAGAAGCCAATCAAATAGGTAAGTGGTTGAGTGGAGATTGCCAAACCAATTAATTCTACACTCCATAAACTAAGAAGCGGAGTACTGCTCCCTACGAACTTTTAAAGAGTATGTTCCAGGCTAAATGACAGTATCCTGCTTGTTTGGCTCTGACAGGTTTTTTTTCTTAGGTTTGTTTCTGTCTTTTAATCACAGTTTACACGTGATTGTTCCTGAACTGTATGGATTTAATGCTTGCACCTGGAACACTGACATTTTCTTGTTCCTGGAAATTCAATGGAAATTTTCCAGTCACCAAAAGGCTGAATCTAACTGAAACACAACTTTACATGAATACGGTTTTCTTCGTTACCCTTCTCTGACAGGGACTATCTTTTTTTTTTTTTAATAAAAGGATCAGCAAACTGAAAAAAAAGAATCAAATGCAAGGTACTAATTTTGATTACTAACTTCTCCATCTGGTCCTACATCTACAGCCAGGACAAACCACGTACTTTCTCTTGCATACTTTTTACATCTAGCGCTTGCTCACGTTCTGTCTTTCCTGCACACAAACACACACAGACACACACACACGCACACACAACCTGAAGTCATTCAGCTTTAATTTCCAGACCATGAAAACTTTCGTACATATGAGTGCTCCTCTCCTGGCCTTAAAACCAAGTCAGCCCTTACTACTCAAAGCTTACTATTAGCAGCTGCTCAGAGACCAACAGAACCTGAAAGAGTAATGCACCCCCCAGGGGCCGCTGCCAAAGCATGCCTGTCCCCCAGTCCCCACTCCCAGACTGACACACCCATCCCAGCAATGTGCTGTGAAGAAAAATCCTCTCATAAGGGATGGCAACTCCACACTGTCCTGTAACTTCAAAAATATATGCTTCCCTCTCTGGTCAATGCTACAATCACAATCTCAGGAAATGGAAAATTGGATTGATACTTGATCCGAGTTCTAAGATGGTCGGATATCTGAAAACTGAGACCCTGGTGATTCAAAGCCTCTTTGGATCACGGTGAAATGGAGCAAAATTACGTTTCCCCCTCTTTTTTGTTCTCTCTCAGATCTGCCCACTCTCCTATTCTCTCTGCTTCTATATAAGGTCATTGTGAGGACAGATGTGATAATGTTTGTGAAATGCCTTGAATTCCTACAAAGGAGGTTTATAAACACAAAACACTATTGCTTTTTGAGACGTTATTTTTAGTGCTCTGCAAACACTGTTAACATCTCTTTAGCGATAAAGAATCCTGTGGCTGGATGGTGGTGATGGTCCCTAGCAATGGAAATATACTTAATCCATTGCCCTGTTCACCTCACAATGGTTTGGATGGTCAATTTTATGTTACGGGTATTTTTTACTACAATTTTTAAAAAAAAATATGTAAATGAAGAGTTAACAACAAAAACAGAAAACCTTTATATTACCTGACTGCTTAGAAAGCAGGTTTCCTGGCATCCATCCCCTCAGCGCCCCTGTGTTTTTTCTATTTGTATCTGTCTGCCCTCAGATGTTATCAAAACCTCATGGAGGTTGAAAGAGGACTAAAGCTGGAAGGACTGGAGATCGAGGGTCCATCCTCACCCATTCCTCCACATTACAGATGAGGAATGAGGCTCATTTGGAACAAAATGGTCAACTGCCTCTCCAAGTTCCTAATTTCAGGTCCAAGTTTGTTTTCTCGGGAGAAAGAGGCACATCATCTGTTATCACTCGTAGCAATAACCCACACTATTGATAACTAGCACAGTACAAATCTATAACCTCCTTTATCACACCACTCCTGCTGGCCCTGGGTGAAACGGGTGACAGAGACCTGAGCTCCACAGGCTGGGGCATGCTGCCATCGCCCTGGCCTCCTCCAGGAAGCATACCTCCGAGGCTGGTGCTCTAGGGCTGATGGCCAGAGGGGCCATGCACTGGAGTGTGCCCGATTTCTGGCCCTTGGGTTTTAGGTGACCAGCTTTCAATCCTGTTCTGTCTCAGATAACTGAATACCAGGCTTCGCCAGAAAATGGACATTTTACACCTGGGTTATAAATTGTCATCAAGAGGCTTTCAGAGAGGTGGACATAACCTCCAGCTACCTTGGCTGAGTGGCACCACTATAGCTCTACCTGGACCTTTGGGAAGAGGTCTCCTTGGAAACAAGTCTGCTGCTCACATAATGTGATCACCAGGCAGGGCAGAGTCCCGGGAGAGGTAGAACAGGGCTGCACCAACAGCAGAGAGACTTTTTTTTTTTTTTTTTAAGATGTTTATTTATTTGGTAATTAGGCAGAGAGGCAGGCAGAGAGAGAGAGGGGGAATCAGGCTCCCTGCTGAGCAGAGAGCCTGATGCAGGGCTCAATCCCAGGACCCCAGGATCATGACTCGAGCTGAAGGCAGAGGCTTTAACCCACTGAGCCACCCAGGTGCCCTAGCAGAGAGACTTTTAAGAAGTACCAGTGCGAAGGGACCTTAGCCATCCAGTCCACCCCGTCTCATTTCATAGATAAGGATCTGAGGACCAAAGCAAGTAGGGTGCACTCACCAACCTGTCAAAGGCGGCCGGCCAATTGGCTGCCTCTGGGAGTTCTCAGCCAGGCATTTAGCTGCCGGGGTCCAGCCCCCTCCTCCATACTCCTCCACCTTGGGGTAAGGGAGGCAGAAAGCCATGCTGGGGAGGCATGGGCTTTGGAGCCAGGCCAGCCACACACACCCCCCCCCCTTCCTCAATCATTAAAGTTTGGGCAAGTCCCCCTGCTTGAGCCCCAGTTTCCTCTATAAAATGGGCATTATAGTTCCCATCTTTCAAGAAGTACGTAAGTATTAAATTAAATGACGTGAGTTTAGTGACACCATAGTTTCTGGCAGTAAATGCCCCCACAATGTAGCAAGGATTTATTCCATTTAATCCATTACAGTCATCCCCCTCCCCCATCCCCGATGGATCGAGGGATACGTCCCAAGACCCCCAGTGGATGTCTGAAACCAGGCATGATAAAAAAAAAAAATAAAACCCTCCAGATACGATTTTTTTTCTATTACATAAACGTCTAGGGAAAAGCTTAATTTATAAACTAGATGAAGTAAGAAATGAACAACGAATAATAAAATTGTACAAGTTTTTGTACTGTACTCACCCCTCTGCTTGACACGCCGAGAGGCGATCCCGCTGAGCGATGAAAGGAACCGAGGTGAATGACGTAGGCGTCGTGACGTAGTTTTGGCGTCTCCTGACGTCATGACGCTGCAGCGTCAGAAGGAGGAGAATCTGGTTATGGCCCGCGGTCTGCTGTGGGTAACTGAGACCCACCCGGAAAGTGAAAGCCGGAAGCCACGGACTACAGTACTCAGGCAGCCCCGGTTTCTGAGCATCACGGGCCTTATCCAGGGGAGGATTCCAAACGCACTGCGGGTCCAGCTTGCTGGATCGGGGAACCTGACACCCGGGATGGTAATTAGAGGATTTCCAAAAAATCGAGGAGAGCAACAAAGAATGAAGCCCTCATACCTCCAAGTTGGAAAAAGAGAAGTTATGCCGCATGAGTTGGCTTGAGGGAGCAGGGGAAATTGATGTGGGATGTGCCCTCCAAGCACGTGTTGAGAAAGGTTCACGGAGCTTTATTTCTTGGCTCTGAGTGGGGGTGGGGGAGTGGGGAGCAGTGGAAGGGGGGAGGTGGGCCCACAAGAAATGCTGAATGGCTTAGCTGTCTCAGGACATAATAACACAGGATCCACCCAGGCCAGGTGGATCCACCCAGGAACTCCAACTAGCAGTTCCTGGGAGCTTGTTAGATGCCGATTCTCCAGCCCGATCTTGAACCCAGTGAATCAGAAAAGTCTGAGGATAGGCTCCTGCAAACTATCTACCAAACCTTCCAGGTGATTCTTAGACATACACACTTTGAGAACCTCTGATCTCAGCCATTTATCCCGATTTCCTGGTTGGTAGCACAGTGACTATCCATCTGAGTTGCACAGAAGTAGTCCGGTGCCAAGTCTCCAGCTCAGAGCAATTAAATCAGAATCTCTGGGATTGGACTCAGGCACCAGCTTTTTTAAGACTCCTCCAGTAATTTCAGTGTGCAGCCAAGCTTGAGATCCACTGATTTGGAGCAAGAATTTTGAATGAAGCAGTAAGTCATTCATACCATTTGTGAGAACGTGATAGTGTGTGAGAGTAACAATCAATTCAGAGTGCTAGTAGTCACCCCATTTCCTTTGCTCGGAGGTTTTGTGTTTGTTTTTCCCACCATGACTTCCTCAACTGTCCACTGCAGTTTCCCTCTCCCCAAGAGAAGTTCTGAGTACACTTGATCCTCCTACCCATTCACCCACCTCTACTACCATCCAATTGTTAACGTCCCTGAATTCATGGACTGGTGTTAAGGAAGTGTTAAAGAAGATCCAGGAGGAGGCTCTATTTATTATCTTGGAATCCACTGTGAATTTCTAAATTAAAGACAATTGTGTTTCCATTGTATATGTGTCTCTTCTGTCGGATTTCGTCTATAGTGCGTATTATGTTGATGCATTTTATTCAGCTTTCAGTTCACATCAGCACCAAAGCAAGCTAATAAAACCCTATGTGATTATGTTTTGTTTGGCCTTATGAAACACCCAAGTGTTTCACCTGCTGGAAGACTTAACATTCAAGACAATTGGTGGTCCTCACCACGGTTTCCTTACCTGGGGGGAGGGCGGGTAGGAAAGGAGAATCAGTTATTTCCCCCAGTATTCTGTAGACTGGACTGCAAGACAGTTGGTGAATAATAGCCTCAGGGCCAACATCTTCAGGTTCTAATAAAAATAGTATGTTTAAAGATGGGCAAAAGGGGGGCACCTTGCTGGCTCAGTCCATTAAGTGTCTGCCTTCAGCTCAGGTGGTGATCTCTGGGTCCTGGGATCGAGCCCCACTTTGGGTTCCCTGTTCAGCAGGGAGCTTGCTTCTCCCTCTGTCCCTCACCCCTTTCTCACTCTTTCTCTCTCTCTCTCAAATAAATAAAATCTTAAAAAAAAAATAAGGATGGGGCAATAGGATAGTATATCTAAGATGACATCATAAAGGCTAGGCTTACAGTTTCAGCTTCAGATAAATTACTTGGAAGTTTTAGAAATCTTCCAAGAAGCTCAATTTAGAAATGTGTATAGTTTGTAGAGTTAACAATTTTTAGTCTGCCAATAAAAATCAAATGTTCCCTCCCAGAGGATTTTCTAGGGTACCAACTTCCCACAAAGTCTCCAGGAGTTCTGAAACCCCCTAAATTCTATTTAAGGAGAAATGGATAGTGAATATACTTGCTCATATTTCTCTGCACATGTTAGAATAACCAATCACCCTGCTGTCTCTGAAACTTTCCCACCTGAGCACTGAAAGTCCTGTGTCCACTGTCCATTTTGAGCAAACTGGGACAGTTGGTCACCCTACATAGTACCTCGAGATGCTTGTTTACCATCTTTCTCTTTATAAATCCTCCCCTCTGTCTGACTCAATCACTGCTTCATCTCAAACCGTCAGCACTGTGCCCAGAAAACACACGCACGCACGCACGCACGCACGCACGCATGCGCCAAACTCCTGCAATTCCTTCTTCATAATGCTAATGCAAATACATTCTTTCCTTTTTCTTGAACTTCTACTTCACATTTTTCCCAAGGCCATCACCACCCTATCTCTCCACAGGGGTGATTCCAAAAACATCTTGTTCTTTTTAATCAAACTGCCAGAACAAATGTAGGGAGGAAAGGAAAGTGATTCCTGTGTTTCTGAGCTGAAACTAGATGAAAGAGTCTATCATAAAAGTTAAAGAGTGCCTTTTGATTCAATGAAATAAATCTTTATTGCTTATCCCTGAAGTGCCAGATACTGTGCTACACTGTCTTGGCAGTAAAACAAGTCCGCAATATCAAGCTACTACATGAGACAAATGTGTCCCCTTAGCTCAATAAGACTCACTGACATCCTCGATGTCCTTGTTCCTTGATTTTCCACTGGAGTGGGCACACACGGCTTTGGTTTTTGCCATCCCTTATCTCGGGCTGCTCGTAGCAATGGACTGAATCCACTGCCATTTTGTTCTTTCTAATCTCGGTGCTGCTCCAGAATTATTATAATAAATCCAATTAATTTCTCATAGCGATTCCAAATTCTGTCCACCCTAAAGCCCTTTCATGCATCCATCATGCAGTGCAGGCCTTTGTCATCTGTCCTGCTGAGATCAGCACCATTTGGTGGACTTTCAGCGAGCGTTTGCTTTCCTCTATTAAATTTTCCCAGACTCATCATGGTCATTTTCCCTCACCCTGTGGCTTTATGTAAGGAAACTTGTTTTCTCCTCTCTGAGGCTCCTCCTTTAGCCTCTATCACTTCTTCTTTAGCTTGCTTCTTCAATCATTACCCATTTGATGTATTTTTTCCTGCCCTTTGACTTCTCTTCAACATGCAGATGTGCTTGTATCACAAAGACTCTTAGGAAAATTAAAAAAAAGGGGGGGGGGGCTTTTTTCCCCCCCAAAATTGGAAATCCCAAAAATTTTCCCTTTTTTTCACTATCCTCCTCTGTCCCCACCCTCCCCCCCCCACCCCAACCCTCACCTTTCTCATGGATTGCTCATTGCCTCAACCCCATGCAGCCTAGGATTGGCTCCTGCTACACTGAAATTTTCTCTCAGGGCAGACGTATCAACAAACAACTTATAAAATGGGATGCCTCTTCTGGGCTCTCACCCAGCCCAGCCTCTTGGCCTCATTTGAGAGTGTTGTTAATGTTGACCTCTCTCACGTTCTAGATCCTGACTCTCCTCATCCTTCTCTCTCCCTGGGCACATCACTCTTGTTGCCTGTTTTTCTTCCATGCCTCCTGCCTCTTCCCAGCCTCAGTCTTGACCTCATTTGGTGCCATGGGCTGCAGCTCCAGCTCCCTCCTCTTGCCTCCCATCTGCCTCCCCTTCTCTGAACTCTCCCCTTCACTTTCTATGCGTGTTTCCAAACACCTAAAAGGCAGTTCCACATGGAAAAATCCCAAGATCCCAAGATCCTCAAACTCAGTATGCCAGAAATTAAGTTCATTACCATCATGTCTAGAACCTGTCTCCCAGGCTTTTCCGTCTTTGTCCCGGCATCCACTCTACTAACTCAGACTCCTGCCTTATTCTTTACTTTCTCTATTCCTAACTTCTAGGCATTTGGCAAATAACATCATGTTGCTTTTATTGTTGGAATTTCTCATTACAAATGGCAGAATGGCAACTCAGATTAAGCAAGAACAGGGGAACTACCTGAGACCATAGAAAGGAGAGTTTCACGTGAATGCTACCAGACTTCTTTCTTCACCTCTCAACTGAGCTTCTGTTTGCATATGCTCCATTCATTCGGGCTCCTTCGTGGGAAGAGGGGCCATGGTCACCAGCAGCTCTGAAGGCACACCCTGTTAACAAGAACAGGAAGAGACTCTTTATATGTGCCAGGCACATCGCTTCTCGGCCTTTTGGCTAAGATCAAGTGTATATGTGCCAGGCACCATTGCTAGGCACTTCAGAGTCCTCAAGGGAAGAAGAAAGAGAAAAACTAGTCTCCACTTCAAATTTAGAAAATCCATAGACAAAGTCTAAAGTGGGCCAGTGTAGGTCATGTCCTCACCGCTGGAGCGATCACTGGGTCAAAGATCATGAAGCAGAGTAACTTGTCAGATGTGAACACTGCCTACCTGTGAGCTTGGTGATTCACATAGGAAGGGTGCCATGAATGACAGCAGGTAGAAAACATGCAGGGTTCGATTTGCAGATAAGAAACTGAAAAGCAGAAACTCAACAGTGCTTAATGAAGGTCCACAGGACTTAGCATTACCTTATGAAAATTAAGGGGCAACAAGGAACAGTACCTGAATAGACTCTCCATCCACCAAGAAGGAAAAAACCCATACAGAAGAGAACCAAGACTTTCCTCAGAACACAGTTTTGGGAATACACTAAAACACAAATAAATGGGTCACCAAATCCCCAAATTTTATGCCAATGGTTCCTAGCCTCCACAAGTAGAGAATATCTTTTAAAATTAAAAATATTTTCAGGGTGCCTAGGTGGCACAGTCGTTAAGCATCTGCCTTCATTTCAGGTCATGATCCTAGGGTCCTGGGATTGAGCCCTGCATTGGGCTCTCTGCTCAGGGAGCTCCCCTGCTTATATTCCCTTTCTCGCTGTGTCTCTCTCTGTCAAATAAATAAATAAAATCTTTCAAACATAAGAATAAAAAATTAAAAAATTAAATTAAAAATCTTTCAAACGTATACATCATAGTGGTTATAATGATAAAATGCACAGTGATGTGACAAGATGGCACACTTTTGAACCACATTACTGTTCAGCCTATAGGTGATAGGCCATCTTCTGCACAGAGTTCAAGGGCCCATGGAGGTCTGCAGTATGAGCTTTTCTTTCTCATAGAATTTTGGAAGGATTTCTGCCTGGAAAACTTTGGGAGATGATACTGAAATTGCCCACTGAAGCCATAAAAAAACCTTAATAATGCACCCATGAGATGCCTGTTTTTAAGCAATTTAAATTACCAGTGTCCCTTTTTTTTTTAATTTTTATTTTTTTATTTGACAGTCAGAGTTCACAAGTAGGCAGAGAGGCAGGCAGAGAGAGAGAGAGAGAGGAGGAAGCAGGCTTCCCGCTGAGCAGAGAGCCCGATGTGGGGCTTGATCCCAGGACCCTGGAATCATGACCTGAGCTGAAGGGAGAGGCTTTAACCCACTGAGCCACTCAGGTGCCCACCAATGTCCCTTTTTAAGGTAAATAGTTGGCAATTTTGCTCACAGGTTAGCGAACGACACGGTCATCGTCTGAGACTCCATAATGCTGCCTACAGAGGCTCGTGTTTATGGTCATGTTTGGTGTCCTCTATTTTTCACCTGTTTCTGCATCTATAGTTCCTCTGATTATTGACGTCTCATTCATCAGAAGATTTGTAACCATAATGAAGCCTAAATGGAGCACATATGAATATGAATTCCATGATATGTAAATTAAGCCTCCAGTTATAACATTTAGGGGAGGTATTTCTCCCAGGAGTGAACGTTGCCACATGACGGGTGTGTTCTGAGAGGCTGTTTTCCTCTTCCATGGTCTAAGATTTAAGATGTACCTGGAAACATTCTGTGGGAGGGGGTTACCCCACATCATTGTTGTGAAAAGCATTATTCTACGCCGTGCTCAGTTGGATTTAAGCATGAATGAAAACAAATGTTCAAGAAGCTTGTTTCCATGCTAAGCTATTTCATCTGTTATCTTTTCCTTTTGCCCTCAAATGGGACCAAAAGAGCTTCCAAAATGGAATGCAGCCTTGTGTGAAGTCAAATTAATCTCTTATTTATAATTTATCATGGAATAATTGTCCTGAGTATTATTAGGCTGCAAAGCTATTCTATTTATGTTGTAAAAATATTTTTAAAGGAAAAGGAAAAGCCATCTGAAGTTTGATGTTAAAAAGAGAAAGCTATACATTGTGTTCTGCATTTGAAATTCCACACACCGTCGATAATCCGGATTTTTCCTATAAAGAAAGACATGCATCCCTTTGCCTGATTTCTCCACTTCAGAGTTCACTTTTACTGTCCCCAGGTCTCCTTGTTCAATCAAATGTGTAGGAAGTCTGAAGCTTTCTAAGAAGTGCCCTGCCCTAGCCAGGATCAAAGGGAATGCTTCTAGAATGGGACATCAGCACTAGGGGTCCCTTGGTTCACTTTTTTCACTCCACATTTTTTTTTTTATCAACAGCAGTGAATACCTTTCAGAAACAAAGCCACCTGCCATCAAATACAAACAAAGCAATGCTGACCCTTTGTGTGCCTGGGTATGTGTGTGTGTGGTGGGCGTGTGTGTGCTGCCGTGTGGGAGGCACTTACATGGCAGACCTCTCTTCGGGGTTCTGCAAAATGTTCATGGAGCTGGAATTCACCTCCCTGGAGGGCGTGAAGCTCCAAATGGCCATGTTAGGGAGTGACCACTCAGTCGCCTCTTCATACAAAGGGTCAGACATCCTGCCTGAAGTCACTCATGCGGAGATGTATCTAGCTTAGCTGTGTGACCCCAGGCCTGGAGGATCAGAAGACCCTTGCCTTTCTTAGCTGTCAAAATAAGGGCATGAGACAGTATCCCTGGGAGCCTCAGTTTTCCTCTGGGTGGAAGGAGAAGTTTGGGCTAAATCTGGGGTCTCCACATTGGCCGCATGGTAGACTCGCTTGATTTTCTTCTTCTCATAGTGATGCAAGGGTCTGACTCCAGACCAGTCAAATTAAACCTCAGGGGGTGGAAATTGGACTTGGGTATCCCCTCCTCGCCGAAGCTTCCAGGCTCGGTGCAGCCTGGGTGCAGGACTGTGGGGTGAGGGGAGCTCCAGGATCTGTCCAGTGTCAGCACTGCCCGGCTTGCTGCTCATCTCAGCGCCCCCCCACCACCCCCACGCCCCAGTGTCAGCTGGTGCACCCTGCCCAGCCCACCCTTCCATGTGCAGAAGTCAGTAAGTCCACAGTTCCAACAGGATCTGCTGAAACAGTCAATGCAATTAACCAGAATACACAAACGAAAGAGGGAGGAGTCTGATGGGGGGGAGTGGACAATCTATTGTTTAAAGCGAATCATCATGGCTCCTCAGAAAACAGGCCAGCAGCAAAGCCCCCTCTTGCTTCTCTCAGAAGCTGCACAGGCGAGCTCATTTGCCTGTTCCTACCCAGCTCCAACTTCCGTTTTGCCGCTCAGCTCTGTGCTGCAGAGATAAACTAATTTAATCAAGAGCAAGCGCTGCATTTTGATCTTGCAATCATGTCACATAATTCCATTTCCAGGGCAGCACCACACCTCCCTCTGCCCTGTACTCTTGTCTCTTGGAGCCTCCTACCCCCTCACCCCACCCCCCCAGCCCCCGCCCCTTATTCCTTCTTAACCTATCCATCCCTGAGTCCCACCATCCCCGGACCTACCCCACTGCCATGAGCCCCCAAGCCCCTTGGCCAGGTTTTCCTCTATACTGTCCCACTTCCCCCACTCCTTCCCACTCCCTTCTTTCCAGCCAGTATTGCTGGGCCACCGGTGGCTGTGAGGATGTGAAAATCTGAGACACAGGCATGAATAATGAATTGGGAGAGCCAGACTGAAGTCGATCAGAACTGAGAACAGTATTTCATAGATACAGCCAAATGACTTAGCAAGAGCTGGTATCAAGTTACCCCAACCCCCAGAAGCCCCAGACATACTGTTAGTTACGAGAACGCAGTTCTGAGTAGGTGAGGCTCTGCAATCATCCAAAAGCAGGTTAAAGCTCCATACTCTGCTTTGAGGCTAAAAAGCTGGGAGTTCTAGAACGTGCCAAGATGCTTGCCCCACCTACTGCACCGGCCAGCCAGTGCAATGACCGGCTAGATGGCTAGCTTGCTCATTCCAAGATCATCACTGTCCCACTGGGCAGGGCACAGCTGAGCAGGGATGGTTAGAGCAGACAGAACTCTGCATAGCAGCCAGGCTATTCCCAGCCAGGGAGCTGGGAGGTTGGTGAATCTAGATTGTGAGTTTGCCGGGGGCGGGGGCGGTGGGGAACAGGTTAGACGTCTGGAAGCTGAGGAGAGTGGTCTGCTGCTCCTCTTAGTCCTTAGAAGCCAGCTTAAGTCCCTGCTGTCAGCTCAGATGTGCCTGATCCCTTTCAGTCAGAATAGGATTCCCATTTAGTTGGAAACCTCCTTGGGACCTCCTTTTACAAGCAAGACTTGGTGGATGAGTCTGCGAAGCCCGTGGTCCAACCTGGGGACATGCTCGAGCTGGTGAGCAAGAGGCCCACAGGGCCATCCCAAGTGGCATTCTTGCTGTCCCTCATATCCCCACCCACCTATCCCCCAAATGCAGCCAGACATGTCAAATATGAACCTGGCAATCCCACTCTGTTGCCAGAAATCCATCAGTAGCCTGTCAACTCCAGAACAGAGGCTATATTCCTAGTCAGAGCATTCAAGGCATCTATGACTTGGCCCAAGCTCCCATCTCTAACTCCACCTTTCCAATCGTGACTTGACCTGACAGCTCAGAGAAGCTACCTGCTTTGTTCTCTGTGTTCTCTCTGCTGTTCCTCTCCTGCATGCCTTTGCGTAGGTCGTGTCATCTGCAGAAACTTCTGTCCCACTCACTCTGTCTGCTGGATGAACACCAATTTATCCTCCAAGACCCAGCTTAAGAGCTTTCTTTTTTCCCCCGAGAGCCCTGAAATTGCATGAACTTTCTTTCTCTTGGACTCCCATTGTACCCATTGCCCACTTGACATTGAAGGACCTCTTTGGGAGACTAGACTGGACCCTAGGGCAGGGACCTTGTCCCATTCACCCAGGAATGTTCCTAACATCCAATACAATGCCTGGAATACAGTAGACATTAATAGTTGGCTAGAGAGTCCTGACTGGAAAAGAGTCGGAATGTAGGTAATAGTGTTCCAACCCAACAGGCACGGATATTCCCTAGTTCCTGCCTCGCACAGAGGTACAGAGGTCTCAGCTGCCCTCCTCTTCCTCATGATGGAGAGCTCCAAAGCACACATATGACAATCCCCTCCTCCCCAGCCTCACGGGCTACAACCGTGATCTCATGCTGTCAGCTGCTCCCAAGTTCCCAGGCTCTGCTCATCTTTGTGGGGCTCTCACAGGCAGTGGAGACATGCTCTGGTGACTCACACGTTGCCGGTGGTGAGTTAAATCTTCCCAGCCAAAACCGACTTCATTTTCCCAACGTCTGAGTCATGGAGGAAACAGGTAGAGCAGGTATGAATCTCTGCAAATCTGAATGGACCAAAAAAAAAAAAAAGTGTCTTGATTTTTTTATAATTCTATTTAATTTCTATTTCAAGTCTCATTTCCCCCCCCCCTTAGGGTGGCAGAGTCCATTTTCTGTCCTCTCCCTTTTCCCCAGGGTAGCATCACAAGTACCGGGAGGGACTGAGTAACCGGGAGGAAGTAGCTGGTCTACGTTCTCGGTGTCATCTGTTCATTCTGGTTCCTACTGGGAAGCCCCATCTCCTCTAACATGACCACCACCCATGTGCTTACTGAGGTGGCCTCATTGGCATCCTCCATGCTGCTCTTGGGAGCCAAAAAGCCATGTTGGGGCCAGGATGGGGCCTGGGACTCTGAAGGCTGACTGAGACCACATCTGCCAAATCACACTAGAGAGTCATGGCCACTTCCCGGGAACCTTAAAGAGATAGGACACGGGTTCACTCTAGATTCTAGAGTCTAGTAGATTCTATGAATTTACGTGTGAAGGTTTTTTTGTTGGTTGGTTGGTTTTTGTTTTTGTTTATTTGGTTTCAGGTTCCAAGCATCTCTAATATTTGACATGGGGACCAGGGTTCATGGTCTCCCTCCTCGGACACCCACCAGCTCTCTGCTTTCATGACTCCCCTGGTCTAATTGGTTCTCCTCCCCACCTGTGACACCCTTTCATAACCAGTGTGTATGTGGGGGTGAAGGGGGGGCGCCTTCCTACTTCTCATCTGCCTATCTACCTCTGCCCTGTTTCTGTTTCCTCACAGTCTGTTCTTTTGAAATTCATAGCCCATGGAGACATTTTTCCCTTTGATCTTTCCTGTTATATCCCTTCCCTGGACCAATGATTGCCTGCTACAGTCTAATTATGGAATGGAGAGAAGGGGTAAGGTACAAGAGGGAACTGGCGGGGAAAGTATTGTTAAGAACATTAGCAAATGCAGAAGTAGGGGTGCTGGGTGGCTCAGTCAGTTAAGGGTCCGACTTTTGATTTCAGCTCGGGTCATGATCTCAGGGTTGTGAACAAGCCCTGTGATGGGCTCTTCATGCTGTTGGGAGTATGCTGGAGATTCTCTCTCTCCCTCTCCCTCTATCTCTCCCCCTGCCTGAGCTCTCACTCTCTCTCAAATAAATTAAAATAATAATAATAATAATAATAATATTAGCAAACAGGAATGTAGCATTTACAATGAATCAGGCACTGTTCTAAGGACTTTACATACCTTAGTTCATTAAATCACAGCAATGAGGCAGACACTATTTCAATTCCCATTTTACAGATGAGGAAATCGAGGCGAAGTAGTGCCAGATCGTCAGAGCTGGGGTTTGAACCTGGGTCTCAGGCTCCGAGTTTGTGCCCTGAACCGCTACGATGAAAGGCTTTCACAAATCAGTGCTCCGCCACACATGTCTTCCTCAGCATAGTGCTGCCTTCCCTGAAGATGTGTAGGAGAAAAAAAGTTTTAAAACATTATGATAGAGCCTTCTCTCTCTACTCAAAGTGCTTAGGCTGGGATTTAACAAATTTTGATTTTCAGGAGAAATCTATCAGTCATCCAAGTGAATGTCAAAAAAAAAAAAAAGCCTAAAATTCTTTTAAAAATAAAATCTCCCAATAGCAACGATGCCACTGCCTTCGTCTGCCAGGAACATTTTGTCTTGCCCTTCAGCAGTGGGGTCAGAAAGGGCTTGACCTCTGAAAGGGTGTTCCAGTTCCTTCTATTTCACTCTGCGTGTCTTTGACCATTCCATCTAAGAACTAACACCCTTTGGAATGAAAAGTCACCCAAGAAAAAGCACTGGTAGGCTTCTAATTCCTCTAGGACAAACATTCTTCACATTTAGGGGGGTCACAGACATGTTTGCAAGTAAGAACTGCCTCCCCAGGAAAACCAAATGCACATATAATTTATCAGAAGACTGTAGGGAGGGACTCCTGGGTGGCTCAGTTGGTTCAGTGTCTGCCTTTGGCTCGGGTCATGATCTTAATGTCCTGGGATCAAGCCCTGCATCCGGCTCCCTGCTCAGTGGGGCGTCTGCTTCTCCTTCTCCTTCTGCCGCTCCCCCTACTCTCTTTCTCAAATTAATTAATTAAAAAAAAAAAGACAACTGTAGGGAAATTACTGAATCCTGGACTGTGTGTGAATTCTTCCTGGAAGTGAAATTGCTTTACTCATTTTGGTACATTGAACACCTAGCAGAGAATAAAATAATTGAGTTAGGCTCATCCTGCTCCCACCCAGCCCCCGTACCCATAATGTCTCTCTGTGGTACCATAAGAGACAGAGAATCTTCCCCTCCCTTTAATACACCCCAGATTCTCTGCAAATGTGGGTGCTCATGAGGACTTTGTTCTTTGGGCACTGCGTGCCTCTGCGTTTGCTTCTGAGAGAAAAGCCCTGACCATTTGTAGGAGCTGATCAGAAGCTGCCATTCTGATTTCTGGACAACTTGGAGGCTACACATAAAACTCTACATGCTGGGGCACCTGGGTGGCTCAGTGGGTTAAAGCCTTTGCCTTTGGCTCAGGTTGTGATACCAGGGTCCTGAGATCAAGCCCTGCATTGGGCTCTCTGCTCAGCAGGCTTCCCACGCGCCCCCCTTCTGCCTGCCTCTCTACCTAGTTGTGATCTCTGTCTGTCAAATAAATAAATAAATAAAATCTTTACATGCCTCATGGGGCCAGTTAGGGAAGGACCCAGGCTCTTGGCCTCTTCATAAGCCCATAGAGGACTCCTTCCCAGCCCCTGACTGCAGGGTAGCCAATCTCCTGACTGGTTTTTCCCTTTTCAGAAGGGACTTCAACACATCAAGTTTTTAAAATACTGTCCCCCCAAAAAATAGTTAATGGGCTTTCCAGGACCTCAAGAGTATCATGGAGGTACAGTTAGCTTTGTTTCTCAATCCTCTAATCAAGCAACAGAAAGAATGTTTGCATCAAGACCAAACATTATTGGGAACACATAGATGGTTCAGGATAAACTCTGTGAGCAGCGCAGAGCCCACTGCCAGATATCATTGTACCCTACAAATACGAACATTTACATGATTATCGTTTGTGGTTAGTTGGAAACACGCCACCAGGGTGATTATTAAGAATAAGTTGGGTACACAAAGCAGACAACTAAAAGATATTGGGACATAAAAATTTCATTTTCTTCTTCTCATTTCCCATTTCCTTTCCTCTAGTGGTGGGGTGTCAGGGGGTTCCCTTTTCATTGCTTCTTATCAACCTTCCCTATTTGTTTGATGATTTTTTTTCTTGTGACCTATTCCTGCTATCAAGTTTTAATATCTTAACTGTGTTCATGAATGCTTACACCATGAAAAAGGCCATCTTTGTTTCTCTGAGCCTTTGCGAAACACACCCATCTGTAACTGTTCTAGACATGTTCCTTGTTATAAGTATGTTTATGATTATATAAAACACATGCAAGTAAAACTGTACCAGTACATTCCACGTATTATGAGACACCACAAAATAAATTATAGAAGGATGAGATGAAATAATTATAAATAGAGCACTAACATTTTACTCTCTTTCCTGACAAATGGTCCATTTCCCTTTGGGGAACAGACATAACGTATCAAAACAATTAAACGTAGTCCTCCCAAACTCATATGTAACAACCCTAACCCACAGTGTAGCTATATTTGGAGATGGAGTCTCTAAGGAAGAAATTCAGGCTAAATTAAGGTGGTGATCTGATCCAAATGGATTATATAGGTCCAGTGTCCTTACAAGAAGAAAAACAAGAGAAATCATGTTTTCTCTCTCTCAGTGTCTCTCTGTGTGTGTTTATATGTATGTGTGCTCCCACTGAGGAAACACCATACGAACACAAGCAAGATGGTAGCCATCTGCAAGCCAGAAGAGAGTACTCACCAGAAACCAGCCCTGTCAGGCCTTGATCTGGGACTTCCAGCCTCCAGGGCTATGAGAAAATAAATTTGTATTGTTTAAGCCGCCCAGTCTGTGGTATTGTGATACGGCGGCCTCAGCTGACTAAGACACTCTCAGAACACTCTCCAAATTATTCCTGTACCCTGAACTCTATAAACACACACACAGAGTCTTTCAACATAAAGTTAATACTTTCTTCAAAGCTGGTCACAAAATTGTATTAGGTAACAAATTTCAGTAGCGTCAGGAATACTTGGTGGTAGGAGAAACTCAGACAACGTCCCCCTCACGTGGGCAAGTAAGAAACACAGGGCCAGTGTAGCCCAGCTACGCAGCAGGCCTATAGACCTTTCCTTTTCCTTAGCTAGGTACCGGCTTCCCCAGTGGACTGTATCGTAACTGCCCCCATGATTGTGGTTTTAGGATGTGCCTCAGAGAGGCAAGAATTGAAGTGTCTATGGGAAGTAATTAGAAACTGAAGTTCAGCACTTGAGAATTTTATAGACCTCTGTTTCTTGACATAATTGTGAAGAGAGAGCATAATCTACTTTCCCACTGAAAACAACAAAGATAGGTGCTATTTTTGTTTATTTATTTTTTTAAAGATAAACCGCTTTCGAAATGCATGCAAGAGTAAGTTAGAAAGGAAAGAAAATCAATGGAAGGTAAAAGTTAATTAAAAGGAGAAATATATAGAGGTAACTAAACACTGAATCTGGCTTTTGCTCTGAGGTAATGTATTAAACCCTGATTACTTTGAACTCCTGTTTTTAAACACTCTGCAATGTGTAAGACATGAGACAAATCCTTGAGGTCACTGAAGGCAAAAATCTGAAAGGAAAACTTATAAGCAATCTAGGAATGTCAGACAAATCGGAAAGCACAGAAAACACTGCTTAAAAGTACTTGTTTCTTTCAGCCTTGAAGCTGGGTTGAAGGAAAAAATGTTTCTCCTGAGAGTTCATAAGTAGAATCCAGTTTTCATGGGCATTTTCTGCTCAAATTCACAGTACTTCAAATCTACAATTGATTTTAAAGTAGCCCTTAGTTGGGAATGCCCTATTGGTACCAGGTAGAAGAAAATGCATATTCTTTTTGAAGGAACTTACCTTCAACCAAGGCTTCGAAAAGTATTACAGGTAAAATTCTAGGGAACATAAGTCCCCATAGTCAATATCACAAGAAACACATAAATGAAAGGCATGAATGACAGATTATAAAATCAGTCAAGAAGATTTGGAAGACTCCAAAAGAATGACTAAAAAAAAAAAAAAGAGCGCAATTGAAAGTCAAGCCCATTATTCATAGTAGACACAGTTTAAGACTAATTTAGTGAAATGGAAAATAGTGTAGCAGAAATTACCCAGAATGCAGCACAGAAAGAAATGAGGTAGAAAAAATTTAAAAGTCATTAAGAACCTTATAATATAGAATGAGTTGTAGAATCATAAAGCCACAGTTGGAATTTTGGAGGGACGTAATAAAGAAAATGGAGAAGAGGTAATATTTAAATTGAAAATGGCTCATAATTCTCTGTTACTGTTGACAGATCACAACACTCATACTAAAAAGATGTGTATATACAGTGGGATATTACTCAGCCATAAAAAAGAATGAGATCTTTCCATTTGCAACAACATGAATGATCTTAGAGGATATTATACAAAGTGAAGTAAGTCAGTCAGAAAAAGACAAATGCCATATGATCTCACATATGTGGAATTTAAGAAACAGAACAAAGCAAAGAAATAAAAGAGAAACAAACAAAAAACAGTGTCTTAAATACAGAGAACAAACTGGTCATTGCCAGAGATGAAGGGAGGGGGTGACTAGATAAAAGGGATCAAGAGTGCACTTATCTTGATGAGTCATGTACACAGTTGTTGAATCATTATATTGTACACCTGAAACACCTATAACACTGGATGTAAATTATACTTCAATTTTTAAAAAGTTAAAAAACATTTAAAAAGAAAGACATTTTCAAAGAAAGTTAAGTTTTTAAAAATTTACAACTGTACCCATCATAACCAAACTGCAGAAGGGAAGCAATGAGATTGTCTTAGAGCAGCCAGAAGGAAAAGATGGCCAAAGAAGAGTTCTCCAACAGCTATACTGCCAGCTGACTTCTTACCAGAAGTAATCAGAAGTAAAATCAGAAGTTGGTGGAATAATATTTTCAATATGCCGAGAAAAAGTGAACTCAGAAAACTAAAGTTTTCTATCTATACCCTATCACTCAAATATGAGGCTGAAATAAAGATATTTTAAGACAAATCAACACTAATAGAGTTTCCAAGAAATAGACCTTTGCTACAACTTATAAATAGGCATTTCATATAGAAAGAAACTAATCCTCAACAAAAGGTCTGGGATGAAAGAAAAAAATGGTAGAGAAGTTAGTAAAATTGTCTGTATATGTAAACTTATAATGTGAGAAACAATAATAATAATATACCCTTTCAGAGTTAAAAAAGACAATTAAAATACAACAATGGTATAGAAGTAAGGAGGAGGTGATTGGAGTTGAAGTGTTTATAGACTGGATAGTTTGTGAAAATGGTAAAAATGCTGATTTTAGACTTCAAGTACTTTCACTTAAAAAATTCCCAAGGTAACTATTAAAGGAAGACAATGCACATATTTAATTCTCCTTCTAGGAATTTACAAGAATACCAACATATTGGAAACATTATAAATGGTTATCAATAGAGAATTGGTTAAAACAATTATGGATAGTAAAATACTATGAATTCAGTTCAGATAATTGGGCGCTATGCAGCCGTTTAAAAAATGCAGTAGCTATGTATGTATTTCTTTAAACTAATCTCCAAGGTAAAATAAAAAAATGGTGTGTGTCATGTATACTATTTATTTATCTTTTTTAAAGAAGGGACTGAAAATATGTGCATACATTATGCTTTTCACAGGGTAGCTCTGAAAGAGACACGAAATTCACAACAGTAATTGCCTCTGGGTTAGCTTTAAAATTTTCTAGTGCATATACATTCAAAAGCAAGATTTCTTTTAAAGACTTATAAAAGCAGAAGAAAAACTATATACAAAATCAAATACCCAGAGAAGAATACATGCACAGGGGATAGCAAACACACACACACACACGGGACCCGAGGCAAAATGTGCATCTTTAAACTGTGTACCTCACCTTTGTGGGAGCAAAACATCTAAAATAGCCCTCTGACTTTCCCTTTTCTCTATATAATAACAGAGCTCTAATCCTTGCATTTGCTACAGAGTGTAGTATGAGCATTTCTTTGTTTCCTCTTACATCCTGTTTGATTGTACGCTTCTTGAAGACCTGACCCAAGTATATTATTTCCTTTGTAGTTCTTTTTTTTTTAAGATTTTATTTATTTATTTGACACAGAGAGAGAGAGAGAGAGATCACAAGTAGGCAGAGAGGCAGGCAGAGAGAGAGAGAGGGAAGCAGGCTCCCGGCTGAGCAGAGAGCCCGATGTGGGGCTGGATCCCAGGACTCTGAGATCATGACCTGAGCCGAAGGCAGAGGCTTAACCCCCTGAGCCACCCAGGCGCCCCTCCTTTGTAGTTCTTAAAATATTTTTAGTATAAGCTTTGTATATAGTAGGTGCTTAATAAATCAATATGTGAGATACTATGTATTGTATTTTATGGGTTTGAAGTTTTTATGCTACCCAGTTGGCCTAATCATGTGAGTGAGTTTTTATAACATATGAAACTCATTGGAAGGTTAGATGAATTTTGGATGGTTTTAAAATTTGGAAGTCCACTAGTTTCTTTCACCATCTAGATTGCTTGCTAAATTTGACACAGTAGGGAAGACTTACTTCGGGCATTTAGGAAAGCAAAAACCACGATACAAAATAGTCTTGCAAGCAGCCATATTAACACATTCTTAATGTCTTCATTCTGTGTGACCTAAAAACCAACATGTGGGATGCTTTCCATTATCACGTTTGTACATGGCACCTTCTGAAACTCTTGTCTGAAATGAGGACCTCTAGTCTACAGCCGTACCACCCTGAACACGCCAGATCTTGTCTGAAATGAGGAACTCTTGAACCGAAAGCCAGATTTGAGGCCTGGAGGGGGCAGGTATAGTCCTGGGTGTGCAATGGAGGGTAAAGCATTAATCTCAGCTACTCAAGCTAACACTCACTCAGGAACCCCTGAGTTGTACAGATCTGTTGCTAGAGGTACAGAGCGGTGTCCTTGCAGTAGACAAAGGAAGTGGCTTTCTCTGTCCTGAAGTAGGGTTTGGTTTGGGTTTTGGTTTTGGTCATGGAAGAGCTTCTTCAAATGAAAGCATGGAGGAGATTCCACTGTATAAAATAGATGAATTCAAAATGGGGGTGGGGACAGCCCAGAACCCCAACTTCCAAATCCTAGATCTATGGAACCTGAATCAGTGGTGTTCCTCAAGCTCTTTTTAGTGTGTGTGAGAATCAGCTGGGAGTGGATAGAACAGGGGCTGATCAGAACATCTGGGTGGGTCTGAGACTCTAAATCTTAACAAGCACCCCGGGGGGTGCGGGGGCTGTGCCTGCCCCTCCTCCTCACAGTCATGCCTCACAGCGACGATGCTCAGCAGAACCCAGTGTGAAAATTAGCCTGCAAGAGGATCCAAAATGAGTCTTACTCTCCGACTCACTCATGAAGCAATTGCAGTGAGAGATTCTCCAGCCCTTCAGTTGATTTTCCCATAATTTCCTAAGCTCCCCCACACCTGACTCAGCAACTACATTTTATCAGCCTGCTAAAAGGAAGTGTAAGAACTTGTTTAATTTAAGGCAGACATAGAGCTCTAAAAAAGACTAACATTCCACCGAATACCCATTTCCCAAATTATCTCAAGAGAAGGAAGGAGAGTAATGTCTTGATCCTATGGAACTGTTTAGGACAGCAGCTGAAACCCTAAGAATAGCTGAATCCTGTTCCGAGCCCCGTCAGGGAATTCCTTCCCAACATTTGACATCAGTGGATCGGCATGAATGCACAGCTGCCTGGTGACACAAATGTGCCACACAGTCCTGAGACAAAGGGTCTTAGATTCTAGAAACAGCGGTCGGCGGAGACCCTGCACCAGACTGGGTACTTTCTTGTCTACGAAAATGGACATTGGCAAAACCTGTATGTCCAAAACAGGGGACTTGGGAGGGGCAGGAAGTACATTTCGGTTTCCATTTTGGAAATAGTAAGGCATCACCCCTGATGCCCGCCCTGCCTCTCTGCTTAGACAGTAGACGAACTACAGAGCGGGAGCCAGCGTGTGTGTGTGCGTGTGTGTGTGTGTGTGTTTAATCTAGATTCTATCACAGTGTTTTTTGGCTTTTTATTTTTAATGGTGCTTGGTAATTCCAGGTGATTCTGCCTGGGCAGGAAAAAGCCTGGGGGTGCTAGTTTAGATTCGAAAGACCCATTTTCCTTCAGAAGAAATCACGAACATGCTTACATAGGTCAACAGAAGTTGCAGGATCTCATTTTACAAACATAACACCTGGGACTAAGTTTGGCCCCAAACACCACCACCACCACCAACAACAACAACAACAAAAATCCACCCCAACTATGGCGAATTACAACTGGTATTTCTCTAAGACTTGAACTTCTCAGAGATCCTGAGCACCCATGTAAAGAGATACTGTATGACTTCCTCTTTTCTCATAAGGATTGTGAAAAATTTATTCTGAAGTCTGCAAAGCCTTTCAATTCTTAATGGAAGCATCTGGGTAAGAAAGATGATTATCAAGTATTCATCTAATTTTTAAGAGAGATTACTAGAACTTTAAAATTAAAATGAGGGGCACTTGGGTGGCTCAGTGGGTTAAAGCCTCTTCCTTCAGCTCAGGTCCTGATATCAGGGTTCTGGGATTGAGTCCCGCATCGGGCTCTCTGCTCAGCGGGGGGCTTGCTTCCCTTCCTTTCTCTCTGCCTGCCTCTCTGCCTACTTGTGATCTGTCTGTCGAATAAATAAATAAAATCTTTAAAAAAAAATTAAAATGAGGGGAGCCTGGGTGGCTCAGTTGTTTAAGCATCTGACTTCCACTCAGTTCCTGATCTCAGGGTCCTGGGATTGAGCCCGAGTCTAGGATTCCAGGTCCGCACTCGGCAAGGAGTCTGCTTCTCTCTCTCCTTTTCCCTTTGCCCCTACCCCTTGCTCTTTCTCTTTCTCTAGCTCTCAAATAGATAAATAAATCTTTTCTAAAATAGTATTAAAATGAACATTAACCTTCAAAATGATTGCGCTAGAAGACTGGAGCTGTATTTCAATGAAGCTGCCATTTCTCAAAATATTTCTGGACTCCTATTTTGTGAATTGCCTTTAAAGTCAGAATAGGAGCCACACAAGAAACACAGTCCTAGTACAATATCTTTTAACCGTTCTAAATATATACATCTTTCGAAATGTGAAAAAAAGACCATCAACTATTCTGTATCCTAATGCCCATATCATCGACATATCACCCAAGAAGTTGAAATTTAAAGTTGAAATTTATTTTTTGTTGTTTATGGAATGAAATCAGGATCTTTTTTCCTATTTCCCATCTGTGAAGACATTTTCAAAATACATCACCAACACGCCATCCCCAGAATGTTTTTTAACAGATTTTTTTTCTAAGATTTTTATTTATTTATTTGACAGAGAGATAGAGAGATCACAAGTAGGCAGAGAGAGGGGGGAAGCAGGTTCCCCGCCGAGCAGAGAGCCCGATGTGGGACTCAACCCTAGGACCCTGAGATCATGACTTGAGCCCAAGGCAGAGGCTTAAGCCACTGACCCACCCAGGCGCTCCATCATCCCCAGAATTTTTATTTCCCACTGAGAATCACTGCCATATTTTAGTAAAAGCTTATTTCTAATAAAAACTCAGCTTCATGATTCCTGTTACTCAACAGCTTGCCTCTGAATGAGACCTTTTTCAAAAATCAAATCCGTTTTGAATGGAGAGAGCTTGCCACCCCAGACTTTGAGGGCAGTTTCCGATGGATTCTTACACACTTTTCACACTGATACTCAGAAAAGGACCTCATCTGTTCGTGTGCTCAAAATCTAATAGGTTAAGAAATTAATTAATAGTTATTATTGATTGGTTATAGTTTTTAAGCATAGAGATTGTTTTATGTTACAGGTTATTAAAGATGAAAAGCTGCATTGTAGAGAGACAGGCTGATCACTGGTTTATTTGACATACAGAATATTAACCGAGAACCTTGAAAACCAGGCATTGAGAGAGACATCGGTGTATGTAGAACATGAATCCATAAGCAAGAGCTAAATGTTCTTAAAGAAACAAGTGTGTGTGTATATGTTTTGAGCAGTGAGAAGGGGTTGAGTCAGGCAAAAAGATAGATTCAAACTTACCTCGAAGACATTTTTGAAGCTGACCACTTCCCAATAAACAACAAGAAGAATGTGATCGAAGAGAGAAGTTTGTAAACTACTTCTGCCTTGAATGCGGCTTGGATATTTGCTTTTATTTACTAAAAGTCCATGCCCTGTCAAAGTCGTGTTTAAAATATTTGAAGTTTGAAAGGCAAGGGTAATTACGGGATACAACTTTTTAGTGAAAGGAAAATCATTTGCGATATTCACTTATGGAGGAGGAACCTACCACAGCCGTCCGTCTTTGCCTAAGAGAACTGGATCAGGGTGTGATGACACCCACGATGATGGTGGTGGTTGTAGTGGTTCAATTTTTGTTAGTGGGAGTGATCCTTTATCTCTTTCTCATACCTTTCTTCCAACTGGGCCCACTGAAGCAAACAATGTGATCTCTGGAAGCTTCCTGTTACCTCAGAAGCAAACACACAGATAATGAGTTGCTTATATTTTGAGAGGGTAGAAGAAAATGAGCCAAAATGAGAGACCACGTATCTAGTGAGAAGTAATACTGTTTGTCCATAGGGAAGCTGGGAGCAGGTCTTGACTTCCAGATACAGCGCTCTAGTCAGATAAACTCAATGTGACGTTCAGTGGTGACTTTAGGCTGTTTTTGCTCTGGTAAAGGACACAAAAGTGTTCATTCTGAGGAGCTACTGTGTTGGTTTCTCACAAAATATATGTTTTATCAACACTAGCATTGATACGAATATCCAGTAGTTAAACAGATAAAACAGGGGACAACACAGTATTTGGTTCAAATCCCAGCTCTCCCACCCTCATGTAGCGTGAAGTTAAATGAGTTAATAACCACTGTGGGCCTCTATAAACCATTTTTACTCATATCACATATGACACTAAATGTGGGTTTTCCACACCAAGCAATTCCCCAACTTTCCAGATACCAAGTGAGTGTCCTACCATGCAATTCAATTCTGACCCTAGCTATCCAGACGTAGCGTCAAACCCCACAGATTAAGGGTTCCGACCCACAAATCTTCCCTTTGTTTTAGATACAAGCACAGGTCGTGGTGGTCTCCCAAACTTCTAAGTGATTGGCTATAAACTGGGGATTTCCACCACCCCCTCCTTGGGTTCTGTAATTTGCCAGAGTGGCTCATAGAACTTAGGAAGGCGCATTACCTGCCATGACTGGTTTGTGATAGAGACTACAAGTCAGGAATAGCCAAACTGAAGAGATGCAGCAGGCAAGATATGGGTAAGAGGCCTGGAGTTTCCATGCCTTTTCAAATTCATTTCCCTCCCAGCACCTTGAAGTGTTTGCCAACCAGGAGGCTCTCTAACCATCCCCCACCCCCCAGACATGTTTCAGGATCCCTTTTTTTTTTTTTTTTTTAATTTATTTGTTTAAGACAGAAGAGAGCATGAACAGGACAGGGGGCAGAAGCAGGCTCCCTGCTGAATAAGGAGCCCGAAGCGGGGTTTGATCCCAGGACCCTGGGATCATGACCTGAGCCAAAGGCAGCCTCTTAACTGACTGAGCCACCCAGGCACTTTCTAGTTTCAGGAACTTTATGGAGGTTTCATTACATAGGCATGATTGATTAAGGCATAGACCCTGGTGATTACCTCCATCTCCAGCCTCTCCCTCACTCCCCCTGAAGTCAGGGAGTGCGGAGGGAAGTTCCAAGCTTCTGATCATGTCTTGGTCTTTTTGGTGATCTGCCCCCCTCCTGGAGCTATCTGGGTTCCCTAACCACCAGTCATCTCATGAGCATGCAAAACACATTCCTGTCACTCCAGAGATCCCAACAGCTTAAAACTCTTTGTGTCAGGACAGGAGTCAGGGACCAAGACCAAATGTTGTAACAAAAGATGCCCTTATCACCCCTCTCGCTCAGGAAATTACAAGAGTTTTAGAATTCCGTGCCAGGAACTGAGGACAAAGACCAAATACGTATTTCTCAGTATATCACAGCCTCAGTTTCTCCAGCTGTGAGTAGGATTATGATTAATACCTCACCCAGTAGTTAAGAGGATTCAACCTGTCACTTGTTAGCAAACACCTGGGACGGACAGAGTTCCCCTTTGGAACAATTACCTTATTTTTCCCTGTTCAACAAAGACACAGTAACCACTCCCTTGGTGTCGATCTCTGAGCTGGGCACTCCGAGGGACACGGAAAAAGGAACAGACAGGTTGCAGGCCACCAAACACCCCAACAGAGCTGCGTGGGTCCCTTAAGGGGATAATTCTTTGCCACTGTAGGAACTTAGTTGGTGGAGTGGCTGGACATTTATTGTGAAAGTGTGTCAAGTAGTAGAGTGTCTCAAATGTCAATGATTAGCTTACTTCCACTCCGAGTTTAGAGACCCACTTCATGTATTTGTTTAGAGATCAAAGCCTGTGATACCAAAAAAGGAAATGGAACATAGTTCTCCTTGGGTAGCTAAATCCAGAGTGCTGGGCAGAGCTAACGTCTGCTTAGTATTTCTAAATGAGTTGTTGTGCATATCTTAGGTTAAATAAAATAAAGCAAAATAAAAAAAGAAAGAAACCTCTCCCAGTACACTGGCAGAAACGTATTATTCAAATGAGATCAAATATTTTTAAAGCGCTGTATGAACAGTACGGTACTCTATAAATGTTTGGCAAGCTTCCACCTACACATTTTATTACCTTTGTTACTGTAGCATGAGTTATCTTCGAAGGTTTTAAGATTGTAAGAACATAAGTCCTCCAGCTGCACGAGGGATGTTTGAGAGAGAACAGTGACTGTGCGTGCCCATGAACACACATTGCGAGGCGCTCTGCGGAGAAAGGGGATGCGTGGTTCCTACAGGCTGCCCTCATCTTCAAATATTTAAAATGTTGTTCTATTTTAAATGCTGGTTTTTTCCAATTAAGTATGGATGAGCAATAGTGTACCTTCCGTGGCAGAAATTTTGCAGAAAAGTGTTGGGAAGCTGATGAAAATGAAGTGTGACCTCTGTGTCCCTGGCATCCCAAGCTATGACCTTGAACCGAAGACAGGTTACTATCTTTGCACTCCCAAGATGTTCATGCACGAACCCCTCTGGTTTTAGTTACTTGAATGCAGTCCCCACTCCCGAACACGCGCATACATCCCTGTCCCATGCCTCTCAGCTGGTGTGAAGCTTTTCAAGGTGCCAAAATGTATGTTCTCAGGAGCAAGATTTTGGTTTTGTTTATTTCCTGTTCCTTGGCCTACGGTCTTTACTGCTGCTGCCCCTTGTAAGAGTACAGCCCTGACAGAGTCTGACACTGGTCCCCAGACAGCCGGTTAGCCCACTGCCTGCCTGTATGTCCCCAGAGCCACGGAGGGAGCCCCTGTGATCCAGAAGGCCAAGCTGGCAGAGCAGGCAAAGGCTATGGGGACATGTCAGCCTTTGTGAAGGGCGCCATGGAAAAGGCAAGGAGCTACCGTGTGAAGACTGAAACCTTCTCTCAGTGGCCTGCGACGATGTGGTGGGAGGCCAGAGCACTGCCTGGAGGGGCCTGCTCAGTGCTGAGCAGAAAAGCAAGGAGGAGGGCTAGGAAGGGAAGGGTCCGGGGAGAAGGTAGGGACTGGGAGAAGGTGTGTGACGATGCAGTGGGCCCGCTGGACACCACCTCTTCGAAGGTACCAGTGACGCTAAAAGCTGGGTCTTCCACCTGAAACTGAAGGGTGACTACACCACTACCTGGCTAAGGTAGGACCGAAAGCGTATCATCGACCCTGCCCTGTCAGCCTGCCAGGAGGCCATAGACGTCAGCAAGGAAATGGCTGCCCGCCAACCCCACCTGCCTGGGCCTGACCTCAAGGAGCTTTATGGTCTTCTCCTATGAGATCCCCAACAGCCCAGAGGAGGCTATCTCACTGGCCAAGACCACCTCGGACGAGGCCATGGCTGACCTGCACACCCTCACCAAGGACTCCTACAAAGACGGCACCTTCATCACGCAGGGACTGCAAGACAACCTGGTGCTGGGGACAGCTGACAACACCAGGGGAGAGAGGGTGAGGCTCCCGAGGAGCCCCAGAACTGAGCCACTCCTGCCCATTGCTCTGCCCCAACTCTCCACAGAGAGGATTAGTATGGGGTTGGAGACCTCACCACTGCTGTCTGTACCCCGTTCCTGAGACGCCCCCCTCCTATGAACCAGGTCACTGCTCACCCCCTTGACCCTCTTCTGTCCCTATTGCCTCTTGGTCTGAGGAACTAAGGAGAGTCCCAACTTTGTGGCTGAGAACTGGGCTATGAGTGTGGCAGAAGCTGGAGATGAGTGTGAGTGTGTGTGTGTGTGTGTGCATGTGCACACACGCGTGCACAAGACCAAGAATGAGAGGAAAATCATGCCTGCTGTGTGTGACCATGTTTCTTCCCAATAAAGTTCCCCTGTGACACGCCCCCCAAAAATTGAGTATAGCTCTTCTAGGCCAGTCATTTCTGTCATCCTAAGCATCTCTTTCTGCAGCTGTAGGAAGGCAATGGTTGTCCTTATGGTACACCTACACACCACACGTGGTATGCTGGAGACCAGAAGACTGGGTCACAAGCTAAGGGAAATTCACAACTGCTTCTAGAACTGTATACTGTTGGCATTTTAGGCTCAGACCCAAGCTCTGAACCCTGGTTTAGGTTCCAGAGGCCTCCCCATACCTCAGAGTCCAAGCCCAACTCAGTTCCCAGAAAGAAAAGAAGAACCTTATCTTTCCAGTTGAAAACTCACCCTCCCTCTCTGCTAGGATGAGTGATCGTTGTTTCTTCCCTTTGGGGTAAATCCCACCCTTCTTCTAAACAGGCATCTCCCGCCCCTCAGAGCATGGGCACTGCAATCACTGGAGCCCTGGGAGCTCTCCCAGTGGCTGCCACAGGTCACCTCAAATCACGGCTCTTATGGGCGATGTGACGTAGACCAGGCTTCAGGATCCCAGCTCAGCCATCCCTTGTCTTACTCCATCCTTCCAGCCTGAAGAGGACAGAATTTCAAGTAAGCTTGTTTTTACTGACAAAGCTGGTTCTCGTCCCTAATTTTTTAAAAGCAAATGTGTGGACAACAAAGTCAACATACCTCCCATGAACGACAGTAATATTCTGGAAAGTTTCGGGAGAAGCCATTGTCTGTCTCTTCATAATAGAGTTCCGCTGTTACGGAACTCCTCAGCATTTTTAAGCAGCTGGTAGCATCTCCAGCCCAAGGATTGGAGCCTGAACTCCTTCCTTCTCCGGGTTCCAGTTCCCCTTTGTATGGAGGCAGTCATTTGGTCAGTCACGAATGCCCTGAAAGATCCTGCCAACAGTTCTTCTGCCACAGGGGGGTCTCCACCCCCCAGAGAGTGCTGTATTCCTCGGCATGGCAGAAGTTTGCACATCAGATGATATGACCCAGGATCTTAGTAGGTAAATATTACGATTGTCATCTTTCCTACTTTTTCACTCAGTCCTACGACTCCATGGCATTGCTCCTACCAAGTTCTCAACCTGTTGAGGCAATGTTAGAGATAAGCCTTTCCCACTGGGGACAAACCGGAGGTGGAGGGTCACCCTAG
The DNA here is from genome assembly GCF_010015895.1 of Lontra canadensis. Lineage (NCBI taxonomy): Eukaryota > Metazoa > Chordata > Mammalia > Carnivora > Mustelidae > Lontra > Lontra canadensis. Next base: position 56,814 of record NW_022631287.1, on the reverse strand, counting down.
GAGTACAGCAAGATGACCTTGGAAAGCTTCACAAAACATTAAAGTTCTGAAGAAAGCTAATCCATTGGTGAATTTGCTAATGCCTGCATGTCCTCTTCCCCTGCCCCAAAGATAAGAGCCACAAACAATGATTGCCTTCCCTTCCTTTATTGGCATAATTTTACACTCGCAATTTCATTAGCTGTTTAGATAATGGGGCGGGTGCAACGAATAAAGCCCATAAAACAACAATAGAGTAGATCACTTGCAAGTGTAGAGCAATTTAATTGTTGTTTTCAGCACACCCGGAATGACAAAGGGGATTATCGCTGAAGTCGGACGGCATTTGTGTTAGACAAAAGCTGGTGGTTGATTTTGGTAGTTATTATTCTCCCCTGCAGTTTAAATCACTTTCTTACTAGAAGCAAAGGAGCAGTAAGGAAACAAAACAAAACAAATTCTAACCTTATGTAAATGCAGTTCTCCAAATAGATTATTTTTGCAGATTCTGGAACCACTGAGGGAGATAGGGTTCCACAATTCTAAAAAATCCTAGAATTTTAGAGATGTTGCCATAAAGAGCACAATCTAGTTTCCTTAGTCTGTGCTTCCTGAACTGGCGTGCCTATGCCCTGCTTTTACAGGGGTACACCAGGGGTGCTCCAAGGGAACTACGAGATGGAGCCCCCCCTCAGAGACACACCCTTATAAGGCCTGACATAAGGGAGGCACTTGGAAAATATTTGTTGTGTTAATAAATCTCTGTGGTTTGTCACTTTCATTGGTTGTTATATAACTTAAAACTTTATTTTATTTGTTTGTTTTTTTTTTAAGTAGGCTCCACACTCACTATGAAGCCCAATGAGGGGATTGAACTCACAACCCTTAGATCAAGACCTGAGCTGAGATTAAGAATTGGCTCTTAAACCGACTGAGCCCCCCAGACACCCCAAACATTATTTTAATATTAAAATAAGTCTGTGTTAAGCATGAATCTGAATGTATGCAGATTTAAAAAAAATTATCTGGGAGATCAGGGATCCCAGGGATGAGATGCAGAATGGAAACACAAAAAATGACTTCACGGACGGGATGTGTGCTCGTGGTGGGGTGGGGAGGATGGGGGGTGGTTCTGACCTTAGGAACTTCTGGAATGAGGAGAGTCTATACAACTAAAGGCAAAATAAACTGTACATAAGCTTTGCACTCTGTCAATCAAGTTGCTTTCCATAGGGGTGCAGATTAACAATAGTTACTGGTACACGTGTACACCGGGAATGAACAAATCAATAGAAGGATAACCAGTGATAGGAATCAGTTTTCTCATTCTTGGAATGAGAGTTCACAGATAAGCAAAGGGAGAAGGCTAGAATGATCTGTGTGTTAATGGATTCACACTGGAAACCCTGTACGAGCTTACATTTAGCTGAATATGGGTACAGATATATCTGTATGTACTTCAGATACATATAGATGTGCAAATATTTATTAATGTGTATATAGGAATTAGTATACACATATCTATTTCCTTCCTCTGTCAGCCGAGAGGACCCAGAAGCCAGTACACCTAGAATCTTGGTCTCTCAGAGTAGTCTCCAGTAAAAGGAACCAGGCAGAACTCCTGGAGAAATGGCTGCTTCTAGGAGCAGGGCAGGAAACACACACAATGAGCCTGGAGCATCTTCGAGTGCCAGAAAGTTAAAAAATGCTGGAGGAAAAAGAAATCCCAAAAACAAACCCCATATGATAGGGGTACGTCAAAGGGACACAGGAACCAACGGAAAGACCTCCTAATGAGAGCCAAAATGGGAACAATTTGAGCACCAAAATAAAATAGAATTGGATTATAATCTAAAGGAAAAAAAATAGATACCCATAAGCCTATTGCTACTATAAATAAATGACTGAATAAATAAATTGCAAGAAGGAGACAAATCTCAGTAATTCCAAGTAATTTCTGTACTCTGCTTTCCAGGAGGTGAAGCTTGACTGTCCACTTCTTAACTACGGGTTGTGCTTAGTAACTTCCTAACTTCCTTGAAGGGAGGAGAGTATGCAAAGGAGGGGAGAGGAGTAACTTTGAAGTGGAGAAAGCTGATAAACACTACCTCGGCTAGGAGATCAAGATCAACAGCAACAGTGATGTCATATTGGTTAGTATGTTCTCTGGATATGATGCGATGGGAGGTGCCCTTTACCTGTGATCTTCTGCTGAAGACCCATAAGCCCTGTCTAACCCTGAGGAAAATGTCAGACGGACCCCAAATGAGGGAAGATCTGAGTCAAAATCAGCCAAAGAAGATCTGAGGAACCATTAACAGCCAATGGGAGCCTAAGAAAATCTGACAATGGAATGTCATCTGGGATCCTGGACAGATCCTGGGACAGAAAAGAATATTAAGTAGAAATTGAAAAAATCTGAGTAAACTAGGACTTTGGTTAATCATAATCTATCCATATTGGTTCATTAATGATAACAAATGAACTTACTAATATAATGTAAGGTGCTCATAATAGGGGAAATCAGGTACAGGATGTATGGAAGCTCTCTGTACCACAGTTGTAAGTGTTCTAATCTAAAACTGTTCTGGAAAAAAAAAAAAAGACTGTTCTGAAATAAAAAATGTTTTTATTCTTAAAAAAATCTAGATATGTCATGGGTAAAAGGCCAAGTATGATGAATCTTTAAAGAAACAGGTTGAAGGCAGACTAAGTAGGAACATTCCAGAATATTAGGGTGTCTTCTGGCCCTTTTCTGCCATTAGAGGTACTTTGGTAGCACGGTTTATGGTGTGTAGAACACTACCTTAAACTTTGGACTTTGCCTAAGATTAACTCCAAGGAAACTTCAAGGATTTACAATCTCCCCGTTTAAGGAGTGGAACAAAGACAAGACTGGGCGTCTCTAATGATTAACCGACATATTTACATTCTCCGTGTTGGAAAAAAAAGAACTTCATTGACACAGAATGAAATCGACCACTCATGGGTAAGACTTACTAAAATATTTTGTTTTCATAATATATAAGTGTGATAAATAAAGCTTCTTTATTTTAGAAATATTTCTTTTTCACTTTTAAAATCCTTTGGAAGTTTGTAGTGACTAATATTTATGTAGTGACTTGGCCTCATTTCAGCAATCTCCCTCTTTTTATCTTTTACTCTTTGCAAAGCTCATATCCTGGGTAATTCTTGAGGTAATTCATCAGTTTAGTTTATATTCGGTACTCGAAAGCCTTTCAAAATGTGTGGCATTTATTTCTCATTACATAAGGTCCATAGTACCTGTTAAATTATAACTTGTGTTTTAATACTGAGTAAATCATAACCAGCTTTTAATAAAATCGCCCCTCAAACTAAACACATTTTCTACTTTGTCCAATACCATTTTAGACTTTGTAAGTGAAATTTGCCTCTCTCCCTCCTCTCCTTCATTCCCTCCCTCCCTCCGTCCCTTTCCTTCCTTCCTCCAAAATGCTTACTGAGCATCTACTCTGGCCAGGATTTGGGAAAACATTTTATTTTATTTACTTAATTTTTTAAATATTTTATTTATTTCTTTGAAAAAGAGAGAGAGAGGGAGAACAAGCAGGTGGAAGGGCAGAGGGAGGGGGAGAAGCAGGCTCCCCACTGAGCCTGGAGCCCAACTTGGGGCTGGATCCCGAGTCCCTGGAATCATGACCAAACTGAAGGCAGATGCTTAGTGGACTGAGCCACCCAGGTGCCCCTGGGGAAAACATTTTAAATAACATATGGTCGGTATCAGGGACTCCCAGTCCAGTAGGAGAAGCCGGTGATGGGGAGATAATTAATCCTCATTAAATGCATATTACGCTAGAGGTGTGCAAAGGATGCTTATGAGGGCAACGTAGGACAGAAGGCTGTTCCTCAGGGTGGGGGAAGTCCTCACTATTATTACTCAGGATGGGGGAGGTTTCATCCCCTCCCTCACCTGACACTTGGCTATTACTTTGTGGGGATTGCTTCCTTGCCCTGAGGTACATCTGAAGTCTGGTCATTTTAATCATTTGACAAATGCATCAGATGTAATGGAATCAACCAACCCTTCCCTCTTATCCTGTCCTGACTTTTCTTTGTAAAACCTCCTAGAGGTAAAAAAACTAACAAACAAACAAACAAAACACACACACACACACACACGCACACACACACACAAAACCCCAAAAAACAAAGTGTTTGTGATATATCCTATGATAAATCCTGGAAGGAACAATGCATTCTTTCTGTCCTCTGGCCCTCTCCACATTAAATACATAAAACAGAAGGGGTTTAGAAAACTGATCACATTTAACTGCTTCCCGTATTAGCCAAACATTTGAGTGGAAAGCCAGATTTCTTTTAGGGTTTAAAAGTTTGTGAAATAATTTTTTCAATAGTCCTTTTAAAGAACGTTTTTCTCTGAAAGAAGCACTGTGGCCTTTCTAAATTGTGAGTGATTAGAAATGCCTGATTTTTACATCAACCCCCAAGTGATACATAGCTATCAAGCCATAATCTGATAGTGCTGGTCTCATGACTATCTTGGAAAAACAATGTCCCCATTGTAACGTCACAAAGGGGCAAAACGGGAGCCTCTCAGAAGGGTCTTAGTGTCATGCTTCTGCTCCAAAATGTGCTGAGTATTGGGGACCCATGTCACATTGCTGGGTAAGGCAGTGCCCATGTCACTACACAAAACCATATTATGTAGGCTTGACAAGGGCCATGACAAATCTTAACACTGACATGTGAGCTCTGAGACTGTTAATCAGACCCCGTCTTCCAAAGATCAAGGTTAGCAGTAGACTTTCTAAAGGTTTTTGTCAGGAAGTGTTTTATTAAAATTCTTGTTTATTATTTAATTCAGCAAAGAGACATTTCTAAGTTTGTGAACATGAGAAGGAAAAAATATTTACATATGAATTACACATGCCCCCCTGGGCGCTGTCTCATGTTTAAATCAGATCCCACAGAAACTTTGCCCACATGAATCTTAATCCAAGATGTTTACGAAACCACCAGACCGACATCTGAACTCTCTTTTCTGGTGCCAACGATTTCTGGAAAGAAAGACGCTGTAACTTACACATTGTGCTTAGTATATGATCTGCCTTGGCTAAACCCTGGGTGTTGAGTCTGCCTGCAGTTTTGGTTTGTCAACAATAGTTTCACTAAATAAGGAAAGTCCCAAGGGCAGGTCTTTGATTCCATGTACCACTAGTGGGTCTGGCCTCTCAGCTGGTCCTGATAAAGGGAATTCGGTGAGCCCACCCCCCAAGTTACATGGAGGGAAATGCTGACCGCAGGCTTCCCCCCATAAAGCACTGTTAGCAGAAGACAGAGACAGAGAGCCGTGAGAGCTTGACAGAGGTCAGAGGTCACAAGGCCCTTTCTCCACCTCAGGGATGGCTTCCTCAATCTTCCCCTGGCAGCGTCCGCACCTCCGGGTAGTGCGCAGGAGGGCGGAGCCAGGAGTTCCATCACTCTCCAACAAGAGCCTCTCCGATAAGGCTCTCCGACACATGTGACCCCATGCATGGCCTTGTCCAGACTCTTCCTTGCCCTTCCATGGGGTTCCTCTCCACTTTCTTGGGAGCAGCTATTACTCATTCTTTAAGATCCTTATCAGATACCACGTCCGCCAGGAATATATCCCTTGTGCTGGGATAACTAGCTGTTCCCATCCCCACCCAGCCCCCATGTTCCTATCACGTCTTACAACAGGCATCACCCTCGGGGCGGGTGGACGTCTTTATGGTGTCCTTACGCCAGCAGTGCGTGACTCTTCCAGTCACTGCCTGGACGTTTGTTCAGGAAACGAAGCCAAAGAGCTGGGAGAATGGGGATGAGGATGGGTGACGGGAAATTGTTGGGGAGGAGAATGAGTTGCAGGACTGAATGTGAGGTGCTCTGAGATCATCAGTGTGGGTTCAGCACGAGAGGAAAAGGCCAAAGCAAATATAGTCAGTCTCGGAGTGGAACAGAAGAGCCCTAGAATGAAGACAGGGTTAACTCTGGTCTTTGGAAGCAACGAGAAATGGAAAAACAAACAAACCTCAACTGGGTTGCCTGAAATGTGTATGTGTGTGTGTACATATGTGTGTGTGCATATCTCTGCATATGGCATAAACATTGTTTTGTAAACGAGGGTAACAGCCACCCTAGACACATTTCCCTTGCTTTCGAGAGTAATTTTCTTGGCATGCCACGACTTGTGCTAATTCCAAAGAGATAATCCCAGTAGAATCACGTACTTTGTCATTCCCAAACCCAGATGATGTTCCAAGTTTTAAAAGTAATTTTTTTTGTCCTTCTCTCAAAGGTGGTTGGGCCATATGACTAATTCCCAAACTGATAAAAAATCAGATCTTTGAGAAGTCTGTTACTCAAGGTACTGGCACTCATAATAGATCCAGAAGGATACTGCATAGGAAGACTGACTTCTGCTCGAATATGGTAAGCTGAGACCTAGTAAGATTGTCTGATGTTTCTCAAATCCTTAACATCCAGTACAAGGAGGCCAACTTCCAGATAAATGTGGAAGATAGGGCTTCCTGATTAAGGAGAATATGACCTGGTCAAACTACATGTGATATTACTGTCATATTTTGTCTGTATTACAGGTCAGCAAACATTTTCTAGAATGAGCCAGATGGTAGATATTTTCAGGACTACAGGCTCTCCTGTCTCTGGCACAGCTACTCAGCTCTGCCTTTGTAGCATGAAAGTAGCCACAGGACAAATGTAAACAAATGGACATATGTCCATGCTCCTGGCTGTGTTTCAGTAAAACTTTATTTACAAAAACAGGTGCAGGGTTTGCTGATTCCTATTAGAGTTGATGATACAGCAGAAATACAAAAAAGATTTGTAACCCTTCGGCTTTTAAAACGCCTGTTCTGCATTTTTTTTAAGGTACAATAATATAGATCAGGTTAATGATTTTGTTCTGGATCAGACCCGGATTTGAATTTTTGCCCTGCCCCTAATTACCTGTGTGACACTAGGCATGTTACTTTACCTTCTAAACCTTTATTTCCCTGTCAATAATACCAGTTATGATATTATGATACTGACTTCATGGTTTGCTTTGAGGATTAAAATATGTCACCCACATGTAGATATTACACAAATAATATGTGTCAAGGCCCGAGCGCCACTGCTCCATAATGTTATCTGTCTCACGCATTTACATTGTCTTGGAAAAGGCCACGACCATCAGCAATAAAGCCCAGCGCGGCCTCGCCTGCCTGCCTGTGAACCTTTAGGAGAGTTACACGCTACAGGGTGATTCAGACCGCTATAAAGCTCAGCTCCTTAGAATCTCTACCCCTGACTGACCTTTTCAGGGTCTCACAAACCTCAGGAGATAGATTCAGTAGCAACTTGGTTACCTAAGATTCACTTTTCAAAGATAAAACTTCAGGTCTGCCGAGGAAGGGAAACTGAGACCTTTACATGGTTTTAAACCAATGTCACACTGTCATTCAGTTCTGCTTCTTCACAGTTTAGCTTTCCTCCTGGTCACAAGGGCTCCCTTGTCTCTGATTTTCCCAGTGATTAGCGCACTGACTAGCATGCACCAAGCACTTACTAAATGCTTTTTGAAGGGATATTGGCAACCAGAAAGAATGAGGAACCAACAGAAGATAAAACTACATGTCCGTGACTCTTGGGTTATTTCCTTGGGACCGTGACTTCCTAACTTTATATCCAGACCCTTCCAGGGATAGGACTAGTCTCAAAGCAAAGAATCACTTTCTCTAGTTTCTTTTTCAGTGATGGACCAAAGCGGATGTAGATCTTATTCTATACACTTAGCTGAGCAAGGAATGTAACTAGATTTTCCTATAACCCAGCTAAAATTTTGTTTCCTACCTTTTCTCAGTGGTAGGGACTTTAACCCAGTTAATACCAGGTGCCCTCTTGTGCCTGATGTTTGCGTCTAGGGCCTGGTGGAGTCTGGGATTCATCTAGTCCTTGGCCACTGCCCATCTGGGGAGACATCTCCGAGAGGCCGGTTTTCCTGGCTGGCCCTGGTCATCGGGCACATCAGTGTCCCATCCCTCCTTACTCCAGAGGCCCATCCCTTCCATTGCAGCGTTCTTTCTTTCTGCCGTGTCCCAGAACGGACTCTGTGCTCAGTGTTCCACTGTTTTCCTTCCTCGAGGCAGTAGGCAGGAATGTCCTAGGTGATTTATGAAGGAAGGACACAGCGGGTACATAGAAATGTGGTGGAAGCAAACACACCCACAAAACTAGCTAATATTGCAAAATTGCTCTGCCACATAGATCGTTCAAATTAAGATGAATTGGACAAGAGGGATGCACACCTGTGTGTGAATAGCCCGCCTAGCTCCCGGGTGCAGGATTGGGCCAAAGGGGAGAAGACATTGCTACATAGATGGGGCTTGTCTTGGAAACAAATAAAGCCTCAAAATGTGTTGCATTTAGAACAAGCCACAGATACAAAGAGCTGCCTCAGTAGCCATTCGGTTCCTGGGCAGGAAACCGTCAGCGGAAGCTCAGTGCTTGTTTACATGGATGCCAGAGAAGAGATTTACAGCTTCAGGGAGGGTTGGAAATGGTCTTTAATATATTCCCAGCTGTGAGTTTTGTGATTCTTTAGGAGTTTGTGCGTGTGTGTGTGTGTGTGTGTGTGTCTGCTTTTGGTTTGACATCATGGCGACCAGTCCCCTAAGAGCTGTGCTATTATCTTGTTGTGTGACCTCAGAGAAGGTTCTTCCCCAACCTGCTTATTTCCTCACCTATAAAATTGGGATAACCATGCTTCTTGTGTATTCGGAGGATCGATTACATTGGGTAAAACTCTTTGCAGAGTGACCGATGCATTTTGAATATTTGATAACAAGTAGATAAATCTTGATAGAAACGAGGACCTAGATATAACTATTTGGCCCTCCCAAAACTTTTGAACTCTGCTATTTTCAGGGTTTCTAGAAACAGTACACCTCTTGTGGGCCAATTTTGACAGACAGACTCGGACTCAGATATTAATTATAATGATAATTGCAGCTAGGTTCCCACAGCCCTTGCTCCTCCGCGTTTCCTTAAGGTAGGCGGAATTGTCACCCAGATAAGGAGACTGAGCACACAGCTGATGACTGGCAGAACCTTCCTTTGAAGTCAGATAATTGGCTCCAGAGCTTCTGTCATCAACCACTGCACTCCATCTGCCACTGACTTGCAGTCTATATTAGTCAAGGTTCTCCAGAGAACCAACAGGGTATGTGTATATATGTACATATGTGTGGAGGGAAAGGGAGGGTTGGAGGGGAGAGAGAGATTTTAAGGAATTGGCTCATGTAATTGTGGAGGGGTGATAAATCTAACATCTGCAGGGCCAGCTGGAAACCAGGAGAAAGTTGCAGTTCAAGTCCAAAGGCAGTCGGCTGGCAGAATTTCTTCTTGTTCCTGAGGTCAAGGTTTTACTCCCTTTTGCCTGCAACTGACTGGACGAGGCTCACCCACCTTATGGAAGTAATCCACTTTACTCCAAGTCTACAGATTTCAATGTTCATCTCATCACCAAAATATTTTCACAAAAACATCCAGAATAATGTTTGACCAAATATCTGGGCCACCCATGGCCCAGACAAGTTGACACATCAAATTAACCACCATGTTGTGGTTCTCCACAAAAATCCACTCTGATTCCTCCCTAGCTTTCCATGACCTGACAATCAGGTAATAGAGCAAGTGAGTTGATTCTGAAAAGAATTCTCGAGATGCTAAGATAAAAAGTGCTGTACAATTACTCAGGTTTTCTACTTCCTTCTCCACTACCTACCCCCTTTCCTCTGCCTTCCCCCCCCCCTTCTTCTGGGAAAAGAAGGAGGTTGGAGAGAGAGAGAGAGAGAGAGAGAGAGAGAGAAGTTTCAACAGGGATAGTTTTGCAATCCAATACCACAGCATGTCGCAACACCGTGACGCTTGAGGCAAATGTATCTAAAAGACAAATTCCATTTTAAGTGCCTACACTATATAATAATTCAGCACTTAACATATCTTGGTACTTTGAAGTCTTTATGGGTGCTTTTCTCCTCGCTTCTCAGGTATGCATTTTTCAACACGTAGCAGAGTTTGAAGAATCAAAGTTGAGTCCCTAGTTTTCTCTGGGTGAAGTTGCAAACCTGCTCACGTATGATTATTCACATCATAGCTTTATTGCAAAAGGGACCAGGGGATCTCAGGCAGCTGCAGCCACCACTTTCTCAGTCCCTTTGGCCAGCAGCACATTTGCCTATTCAGATATGGAGAGAAAGCCGTGTTCTGCTCTCCCCGTGGAGAGTCGTGGGCCTGGAATGACAATATAGAAAGAAGGCTGCCTATTGCAATGTCTGTGACAGGTTCCCATGGCCTTGGTTCTCATCCTATTTCATACAAATGCTTCTGCTGAAAAGGCAAATTGCTAATTGCTATATGAGTAAGTTATGATAAGTTATTAAAAACAATATTGAGGGGCACCTGGGTGGCTAGTCAGTTAAGCATTTGCCTTCGGCTCAGGTCATGACCCCAGGGTCCTGGGATGGAGCCCTGCATCAGGCTCCCTGCTCAGTAGGGAGCCTGCTTCTCCCTCTCCCTCTGCCTGCTGCTCCCCCTGACTGTGCTCTCTTGCTCTCTCTCTCTGTCAAATAAATAAAATCTTAAAAATATATATATATTGACTTAACTTGCAAAAAAATCCCTTTTGAAATCAATTTTTATTCGAAGCTGCGAAAACGCACATATAAATCAAATATCCATCCACTGCAGAAGGGATAAACAAGTTGCAGTATAGCCACGGAATGGATACTGCTGAGAAGTGAAAAAAGAACAAATTGCTACTATGTGGGGCGCCACGGATAAATCTCAGAAGTCTTATACTAAGTGAAAGGAGCCAGATACAAAATACTACACAATGTATGATTCTCCTAATATGATATTACGGAAAAGGAGAAACTCTAGGGACAGAAATCAGATTTGCAACTTCCAGGGGCCGGAGGTGGCAGAAAGGGACTGATTGTAAAGGGGCATGAGTGACCTTTTTGGGGTGATGAAACTATTCTATATCTTGATTGTAGCAGTGGTCACAGGACTGCGTACATTTGCCAACATTCATAGACCAACAACACCTCAAAAGGGTGAACTTCCTGTATATAAATTATGCCTCAATAAACGTGACATCAAAGAAAAAGATGTAGGATAATGCAAACATCTGGAGAGAGCCAAAGACTAGGATTCCCAGCAAATGCAGAATGGCAGATGAAAGAATGGCCATTGCTAACCTCTCATGCTCTCCCAGACCTCAGGGGAACAGTGAAGAAGAAGGAAGACAAAGGGAGCAAGCAGAGGGCAAACCTTATTCTCCACCCCATTCTAAATGCTTCTACCAAGATTTGCCAGTGCTTTGGTTTATTACCAAACACTCTCACCGTCTGCTTGAAGGTGGAAAACATCAAGTCGGTGTTGACCTTCTCGGTGCACGAAGAGACTGAAATCATGACCCTCCCCAGGATGGGAAGCCTTCTTCCTGCTCTGGCTTCCTAAGTGTACTAAAGGGACAGCAGCCAAGGGAGTCTGGTTTCCCTCTTTCCGTGTCTGGACTGCACCCCAGGCAGGTATAGCAGGGAGGCCAAAAAAAAAAAAAAAAAAAAAAGGAAAAGAGAAAAAGGAAAGAAAAGACATTTTTTCATTTGCCTTGAAGGGCTACAAAAGCGAGGTGCATGGGGGAGGGGCGCTGCTAGAGTAAGTTAGCAGAGGAATTACTTGAGCCTATAAGAGAGCTACTGTTATCAGTAAGTCTCACTTCTATGGAGCAATCTGCTGTCCCATCTCTCTCTCCTATGGTGATTCCCTGTAACTTAGTTCTTCACTGATCTCTACTGACCCCTACTAGCCCCCTTCTAAGTAGAGAGATAGAAGGTAAAGAAGAATATATATTCTTCGCAATGTCTGGAACTTACTTTCTGTGTTCACACTGTGCTCGGTGCTTTCCGTGTATTATTTCACGGACTATCAAAAACAGCCCTATGAGGAAGGTACTGCGAGCACTCCCATTTTTCAAACGAGGATACCTAGAGAAATTAATGAACTTGCTGAAGGGCACTCAGCTATTTAGAGGGTAAAGCTGACAGTCAAACCCACACCAATGCCAAAGCCAGAGTTCCTGCCCACTAAGCAAAGACTGCTCTATCGTTGCAAAGCCAAGCCATTCCTTTCAGAAGAAATGGGCGTCGCTAAACATCGCCTTCTATCTTTCAAAAATATGCAGGATATGTGACTAGGGCTGTCCAAGAGAGTCAAATACAAGCTCTACAACCTCATGGTTGTGGGAACTCGTGTGAGTTGCATGCTTTCCCCAAGTCTGTTAACTGTAAAATTGGAATGATGACACTTATCTTACAGAACCATCTTGGAAAATAAATGGGATCGTATGTATGAAAATAACACTACAAATCATATTTTTTCCTCCAAAGAATAATCCCCCCGAAGTTTAATTATTTGCTATTCTTACTCATGGCAAATGGACATGGAAAGAAGGCTGGATACATTTAAAGCAATCGATCTGTGTTTTTCAAACTTTTGGAGGTTTTAGCATGCCTAAAACCTGGAGAACGTATTGAGTGGTATGCTGGATGTGAAGGCAGAAACAGAAATAGTATTGCCTTTTGCATAACCACCATGTTCTCAAGAAAGACCTACTCTTGGGAAGTTGGACAAACCTTCCCATGCACCCCCCCTTTCCAAATCCTGCCCTTGCATGAAACCTTGATTTATCTGTACATCTGAAATTGCAATCTTATTTGTTTATAGGTGCTCCACCCCTAGAAAGACATAAGTGAACTGAAAACCATAATACACTGAAAGAAGCTTGGAGTTAGAGTAATTTGTATATAGCATTAGGGAACACCTACTTTTTAGTTCCATGTAATGCAGGAATCTCTTCCATAATATCTTGATGAATTATCTGAACTCAAGTCCTTACATCCTACCAAGGTGGGGAGCTTGCTGTCAGGGTCTGTAAACTTACTGCCCCTCCCTATGATCTACCCTCACTAGTCCTAGCTTTCGTATAAATGAAGGCCCAGTTCCATATTATCCTTCTATCATGTATCGATGAAATATAACCCTGCTGCCTCCTCTTTCTATCAAATGCCCTTTTCTGTGGGATACAGCTTCCAGGCTCTTACTGTTTCTTTTCAACAGTTTCCAGACTCTTGACTCTGCTAGGCCTTGGCTCTGCCCTGTACCCCATCACCCGTCATTACATTAGGGCTAACATTGTCTTAACTTTTTGGCAACTCATCACTTTGTGGTTGGCTTAACATCAAGCCTATAATGTGAGAGACTGCAAAGGAAAAGGTGAGGCCCCTGGCTCAAAAAAGTGGTGATGAGAAACAGGTGTTGAGGACTTGACCAAGTCAGAGAACCCAGATTCTTTTCAGCACCCTGAACGTTGGCCCTGCAGTGTGTGGCAGGACAAGCCTATGAAACTGATACACTGTATAAAATCCAGGAGGCCAGTGGGTTAATTTAGAGTGAGCGACAACTGCTTCAGGATCCAGAAATGACTAAGACTCAACACAATTTATTTTTCTCTCTTTCACACAAAGATGTCATGGAATTCTTCATCAAATGCCTCCATGGAGTCTGTAGGTGCACTGTAGACTGCATGGTCTTCATCTATCAGCCCGATGGTCCACTGAATCTCTTTTCTGCTTCTTCATATTGAAATAATGAGTTTCTGCTTTTCCCTCCGGTATCCATGTGCATAGACAGCAAGACAACGATCCTGGTGGAGAACAAACCTGAAAAGAGGACAGACTTCCACTAAATATTTTCTTGACAAGGACTGGCAGGGAAACCATCAAAGACTCTGAGACACACATATGACCCTTCTTCTATGGGAAGTTCACTCCTACAGGTGAAGAAGGATGTGAAATGAGTGTGAATCAAGGTTTCTTTGAAAGAAACTTGTAAAATGGTTAAGAACAATGGAAGGAGGCATGGAAGTGACAAAAGGGGACCAACATAAATGGTATTGGAGGTCATAGTAGATGGTGCTAAGAGTAAAAGGACATGGTGCAGGTGGGGGCAGGGGGCAATGACCCCAAAATGAACTTTGCAAGATGAATAGAATTTAGATGGGCTGGTGGGGGGTGAGAAAAGAGCTTTATAGGTAGAACTGATTAAAATAAAAAATATGGAAGGAAACACTCATCAGTAGGGTGAATGCATCTGTCACAGAAGACAGATTTGAGGAGGCACGTCAACGCAGACTAGGTACTGAAGCTGAGGGGAAGACCCAGAGAGATTTGAGGGAATCAGAGGGGGAAAAGAGTCTGAACTCCTTTTCTGGAACCCAGAGGGGAAGCCAAATTACCCTTTGGAGGTAGAAAATGACAGCATTTGGACAAAACAAAATAAGTATTACTTTGCAGAGTAGTTGGAAACCTTATAGAACTTGTTAACCTTAAAAGATACAGACTAAATAAACATATATTTCAAAAGTGTGACTACAACCTTGCAGTTTATACACAATGGATAGGTTGCTAAGACAAACTGGGGATGTGTCTATATCCTGATCTGACGTTAGCATCACAAAAGGCAACAATATCTTTTCTTTTCTGAAGTCCATGTGGCTAATCTCTAACGATAAAACCCAACGTAAGTGGTCTTGACTTAGATCTTACACCCGGGATCCCGTGACACACAGATGATGTTTCTGAGCACAGATGTTTTCTAATAACCTCATCCCCAAAACAGGGTTGTTCGCTGCTTTAGAAGTGTCTGGTTTTCTTTGAAATAGTTTGTGTGCTAACAGGGACTGGCCTTATTTTCCTTCTCAGTGGTCTTGGAAAGCCATTGAACTTTCTGGTCTGTACATTCCTAGCTATTCCTCTTGAAAAGTCTCGGATGGTGGAATTTGGGATAAATGTTGAGATCTTTCTGTTGTACTGTAACATTGGTTAAAAATAAGTGTACTATAAAGATGCTGTTTTTATAGATGATGAATTTTTTGTCTGGAGTGTCACCTCAGAGTACCTCAGTTTTAGGTACTTTCTCCTTCTACACCACAGAGAGCCCAGGAGCTGTTGCTACATAATACTAGTAACAAATTCCTGTCACTCCTGAGTAACTATTACACACACACACACACACACACACACACACAAAAGCAAATTCTGCTTTTTAATCTTTAAAGTTTATTTATTTATTTATCTGTTTGTCTGTTCGTTTGTTTACTTATTTACACAAGTAATCTTTATACCCCAATGTGGGGCTCAAACATACAATCCTGAGATCAAGAGTCATATCCTCTACCGACCAAGCCAGGGGTGCCCCAGATTCTTCTTTTTTAAACATTCATTTTATCAAATGAAGATTTGGGGTTTTTTGTTTGTTTGTTTGTTTTTGGTGAGCAGGAGATACGTGTCTCTCACTAACATTTTGTTTTTAAAATATTTAAATGCCACGAGAACCACAAAGAATAATTTTTTATCACGATTCTTCTAATAAACAGAAAATAGATACCTTGGAGGCTTTGATATGAGGTTTATTTATTTTTTTTAAAGATTTTATTTTTTCATTTGACAGAGATCACAAGTAGACCCAGAGGCAGACAGAGAGAGAGGGGGAAGCAGGCTCCCTGCTGGCACAGAGAGCCTGATGCAGGGCTTGATTCCAGGATCCCGAGATCATGACCTGAGCCGAACGCAGAGGCTTAACCCACTGAGCCACACAGGCGCCCCGAAACGATGTTTAAAGGACAACACATTTGTGTTTTTCACAAAAGTGTAAACAGAAAACCAGTGTGCCTGGCAGGGGAGGGCGGCTGAAGCAGACAGGCATTGGCACCAAGAACAGCGTCTTCAGTCACTGTGGCTAAGGGCAGTAAGGAAATGCCAAAAAGGCCTTCAGGAGAAACGTATTTGCCTTACACTTGGAGCAGCCACAAGAAGGTCTGGGGCAAGCAATGAAAGGACAAGGAATTGCCCAGACTCCAGATGCCAATGTCAGCTTGGTGGCTCAACTTGCTGTCTACCCTGAGGGCAAAGGAAACCTTTCCTTTGCTGTGTGCTGTCTTCAATTTCTTAACCCCTGGACTCAGAAGGAGAGCAGGGAAGAGGTTAAACGAATGAGGCTCCGCGGAGACCTCCAGCTTGGCTGCTTTGGGAGCTGCGATTTTATTGGAGCTAATGACTCAGAACAGTTTTGAACTCTCAGCGGGGTTCATGTCTCCACGGCTTGCCCCGCATTTGGCACAGATAACCGAGCCTTGGCTGGAACAGCCGTTCTGATAATACGGTGGAGAGTCCTGTGTCTTTCCCAGAGATTGCCCTCACGATGAGATGGAGACAGAACCTTCAATTGGTGTTCGCTCTAATGTGGATTTTAATGGTTCCATAAATGATTAAATTGGACATCTTCCAAAGTGGAAAAGTCATAAATAAAATTTAAGATTTTTTTTCCCTTTCTTTTCTTTTATTATTTCTTTCTCTCTGCATCTCCCCCCCTCCCCTTTCCTCTCCTTCCTTACTTCACCTTACCCTTCCTCCTTCTCCTCCTTCTTTTTTGTTACACTATTAAGGAGACACCATAGGGATCTCTCATAATTTTGAGCTTTATTAAGGAAAGACCTGGAATAAAAAGGCCTGGATTATAGTCTAAGTTCCACCACCTACCGGGTGTATATTCTGGGTGAATACAGTTTTGTGAATCCCAGTTTTCTCATCTGTAAGCTAGAACTCTTAGCCAGAAATGAGATTCAGCTCACCTGACTCAGCCCAGTGCTCTGTGGGTTTACCTCAGGATCTTACTGGTGCCTTTGTATTTGCCCCCATAACTCTCCCCCAGGTGTCTTCTCTGCAGACGCCTTAGCCTCTGTCCTTTGCTCTGTCTGCATTCCCTGTGATGCCAGAGAGAACAACTCACACGCCAAGAAAAGGGCTGGAACTTGGTTCTTCCAAATCCATCCCAAAAAATACCCTAATCCTGCAAGACTGATAGAGAACCACAACAGAACAGATGCCCTTAGCCACATCCTGCTTCCGTGTCCCGCTTCACTTTCCAAGTGGTCACCCGTCATGCTTGCAACCCAAGCCACAGCATCCATCATAAGGAAGACCTCGTTAACTCCCTGGGGAATGGGGTTCCCCTGCTCTGCGACCTTAGAGTATTGTTCCTTCCAACATGGAAGGATGTCATTATTTCCCATCAAAAATGCACCATCCCTACACCTGAAACTGACATAATACTATATGTTAATTACACCTCAATAAGAAAAATTTTAAAGAAAGGAATATAATTAAAAAGAACGCATGGTCCTGTTTGGCCGTGTCATCCTCCATTCCCCCACTCCCCCACTCTCTGCTATACTGTCCAGCTCAGAAAGTCAGGAAGCTTATCTGTTTAGCTCATCACTGTATCATCGGGGCCTTGCCTGGAGCCTGGCACAGGGTGTGTCCTCAGTAACAATGTGCTGAATGAGTGATGATGCCTGTTCTAACAACACCCATCACTCACGGAGTGTAGTATATTCTGGGAACTGTAGATTAATCGTTTGGTTCACCCCAAAATTCATATACCTACCAACCCCTACCTATCCCACAGGGCATGGTATTAGGAGGTGGAGGTCTTTGGGAGCTGATTAGGTCATGAGAGGGGAACACTCCTGAATGGGATTAGTGCCTTTATAAAGTAGACCCCAGGAGGTTCCTTCACGCCTTCCACCATATAAGGACACAGCAAAAAAACAGCCTTCTGTGAACCAGGAAGGGGCTTCTCACCAGACATTGAAGCTGCCTTGGTCTTAGACTTCCCAGCCTCCAGAACTGTGAGAAATAGATGTTTGTTGTTTATGGTACTTTGCTGTAATAGCTCAAGGGTGCTAAGACACCAGGTTCTGAGCTAGGTGGTTTACAAAGCTTACTTAATTTTCAAAACAAATCTCTTGAGGAAGGTATCACTTCCTGTGTTTTACAGACAAGGAAATTGAGGCCAGGAAAAGCACCAAGAGGAACATCCAAGTCTGCTTCCAGAATCGGCAAAGGCTTTCCAAAAGTGACAATGATAAGATTTATGATAATTTAATCCCTTCCAAGTCCAGCCCAAACCAAATTTAAGTGGCTGAATTTCTCTGGCAGGTTAGCATCTTAATAGGGAGAGAAAGACAGACAGACAGACAGATAAGTATCTCATGTATATGATCACATAATTGATATTTATCAAGGAAGGTTCTATCAACTATAGGAAATATTAATAAATATGAGACATAACCATCTGGTGTAGATCCGGGCTAAGCTGGTTAACAATGGAAGGTATGGGGGTTTTGTCCTTTTGCTCCCCCTCCCCCACCACCTGCCACCACACTCAGTATAGCCCCTTGGAGATCAGGAACTGGCCCCTTCTGGCTTTCTCAAGATACTGATGCCAATCTGTCAAGCCCAGGTTGGATGTATTACAGCCCAAAAGATGTGGATCTCTGTATTATCTTCCCTCTCATACAATAACATTGTGATGCCTGTCTTTTAATTGAATTACAAACAAAGCAACACTATGCCCCGATTTGAAAAGTCACATTTATTTTCATTCTGGACACTGGCTCTGTGGGATCATGCAAGTGAATGGTGCTGTCATCCCCACTTGGACTCAGTCAGCTGAGTTGGAAGAGATTTTGTGTTTGTGGTTTTCTTTTTCTTTCTTTTTTTTTTCTTTCTTTCTTTTCTTTCTTTTTTTTTTTTTTTAAGAAAAGAGATTAGTGAATGCGTGTCTGTTTGAAAGCAAATTCCTTTTGGAGCAAAACATCAGCACTGTGCCCTGGTGATGAGTCCTCTCTCCTCATCTTGTGAGCCTTGACCTACGGATGAGAATATTAGATAATAAAAGGTTTCTTTTGAGAAGAATCAGAGGTAAAACTCTACAATTCCCTCATCTCACAAATGCACGTTTTTCTTTTTCCCTTTTATACTCTTGTGTTACATCTTTTTGGAAGCTGTTTTCTCATTCAAACAACCCCTACAGGGCCAGCAAGTCTGGAAGAGCCGCAGGTGTCCCCTGGCCACTGTTTAAAAAGCCTGCTTGTTAATCAGCCCCATCACGTGTCTTTTGACCCCTTTCCTGCCCTGTTCGCTACATGTCTCTCCCTGCCAGCCACCACTGCCACTTCTAAAAGGAGGAAAAAAACTGAACAGTCGGTCAAAAGGGCCATTATCCTAAGGCCTCCTTAACAAAGCCTGGGGCTTTCCAGTAAATTAGTTGAAGGTTTTGCTCTCCTCCCCCTTTCTAGATATGGTGGTCCCCTCCCCCCCATTCATTGGTCACTTGCAAAGCTTGGTGACTCTGATACCTTCTGTGACCACTGGACATTCTATCAAGAATGCCTCCCGGAGCCTCTCAGCTACTCTCTTGATAGGTCAGAACCAGTTAGGGCTGTAAATCCACAAGCAGATTAGACTGACCTACACAAAGTATAGCAAGGGGAATATTGTGGGCAATGCTGTCTGGGAGTTTAAACAGGGGTTCTAGCAAATAAATAAACCACTTCCCCCACCCCTCCAGTCTTCTATACTTGATTTTTGACTGTTCTGACCCTGTAAATCCACCCCATATGAGAATGCTAATTCTAGGAGATTCTGACTTGGGGAGAATTCATTTATTGGTAAGCGCCAGTGTCTGGAGAAGGCTCTCGGGTTGGATAGAAGGTTCTAGATAATCTATGTCAATTACATGGTGTGGGCCTGAAACTGAAGGAAGCTTGCATGTATCTGCAGGTCCTAGAGAGGAAGGTTTGTTTGCTTCCCCCCATGTCACCCTCCCCACCCAGCGCAGAAACCAGGCACCATCTGTCCCTTTGCTCAGTTCATGCTCTCAGAAGCAAGAAAGGAGGAAGCAGGTAAAAGCATTTTTGGTTTCCTCATGTGGTGGACCATAGAGAGAAGTAAGATGCCCTCAGAGTCACTTGGGCTGTACCAAAATGGGATTTTACTCCTAGAAAGGGCCGATGCTGGTTATTAGTAAAATGCTGTAAATGTCCAAAAGATGGTCTTTCAATCCTTTTGTAGTAGATTTCCCATGAGAACCCTAAGGAGAAAAGAAGGAAAGAGGAAAGACCACCTCACTTTAAGGGTGAATAAGTAAAGGAAACAGTTTGCTTTTCAATAGGCTTATAAAACTTTGCAATAGACGGCGAATGATGTATCTTTCTAGAAAAATAAAATTAAAAACTTTCTTTTCTTCTACCATTAAGCATTCCTTGGGAAAACATGATTCAGAGCATTGTCTTACCTTTGTAAGTAAAACCCCTTAAATATAGTCCATATAATGACAGTCTCACGGCTGGGTTTTGACGAATGATGACTAGGTCGCGGAAGTCAACAAAAACAACGCAGGGGTCAGGACACTCAGAAGCCTACTGACCTAGTAAAATGCAAAACCAAAGCTGCCTTGGGGGAGACAAGAGGAGAATGATGTTCAGCGGTGGGATGGTTGAACGGTGAAGCGTGTGATGTTTTCTCATCCATGATTTATCAGGCGGCAAATAGGCCTCGAGTTTCTGTGGCTTTATAGAATTGTGGATCGATCTGTTTCCTACAGGAGCTTAAAAACTGATGGTCTTTTGAACGACTAAGGCCCACTGACTTAAAGGTAACATGACATTTGGGGTGCCTGGATGATTCAGTCGGTTGGACATCCAACTACTGATGTTAATTCAGGTCTTGATCTCAGGGTTGTGAGTTCGAGCCCCATGTTGGGCTCCACGCTGGGTGTGGAGCCTATTGAAAAAATAAAATAAAATAAAAATTAAATTAAAAAAAAAAAAGAAAACATGAGCGTTTCCAGACCTGTTTCACTCAGCAATAGGTAGTTCACTTACAGAAACATAAGTGTTTCTCTCAGTCTCTCTCTCAATTATATGAAGTATATGTAGCACAAAATACACCACTTCAACTTTTTTAAATGTACAGCTCTGTGGTACTAGGCACATTGACATAGTTGCCCAACTCTCAGCACCACCCGTCTCCGAAATTTTTCATCTTCCTATACGGAAACTACACCCATTAAGCAATAATTCCCCACTCACGCATAATTTCCCCCCAGCAACCACCATTCTGCTTGCCCTCTCCGTGAACTTGACTACTCTAGGGACCTCACATAAAGCAGAATCATACAGCAGTTTTCCTTTTGTGACTGGCTTATCCCACTTGGCGTAACGTCCTCAAGTTTCATCGTGGTGTAACAGGTATCCGTTTCCCTCGTTTTTAAGGCTGAATCATATTCCGTTCTTTTTCCTTTCATAAACAACTTCATTAAGATATAATTCACATCCTATGAAGTTCGACTCTTTAAGTGTACAATTCAACGATTTTTAATTTTTCAAGTTGTGTGATCATGATTCACAATCCAATAGTAGAACACTTCTGTCATTGGAGTGAGAACCCCCGTGCCCATTGATAGTTAGTTCCCACTTCCAGACCCCATTCCCACTCCCAGCCCAAGGCAGCCGTTCTTCTACTTTCTGTCTCCATCAAGTTATTTCTCCTCGATATTTCCTATAAATGGAATCGCACCTTAAGTAATCTTTTGTGCCTGTCTTCTTTCAGGTAGCGTAACCTGGAAATACATCCATGTTGTCACAGGTATAAGGGATTTATCGTTTTATTACTGAACAGTATTTCACTGTATTAACAGAACATGTACTTATTCATTCACCAGTTGATGGACATTTGGGTCTTTTGTACTCTTTAGCTCTTATGAATAATGCTGTGTGAACATTTGTGTGGGAGTTTTTGTGTGTCCTTAGTTTCATTTCTCTTGGGTAGATGTCTAGGAGTGGAATTGCTGGGCCAGAAGACAAAGTTATAGTTGACTTTTTAGGAAACCGTTAAACTATATTTCCCGAAGTGGCTGTAGCATTAGGAGGTTTTCTTAGAGTAATGAAGCAGATCTTTCAAATGGGCTTGTTTTTTCTTTGTGACTCTTCCTAACATCAAATATTCTGCTTCTTTCCAACCCTGGCTCTAGCTCAGTCAGAAAGAAAAGCAGCAGGAGTCATGAATTAATTCCTCAAATAATCCTCATTTTCACACCCTTAACTCACAGTGAGTCCACATTAAAACCAAACAACCTTGACATCTCAGAAGAACAGGGTTATGAAATGTCTCAGGAGACCTTGGGCAAGTCATGTCAGTCACTGGGGACCTCAACATCTCCATTTGTCCCTGAAGGATTAGACCTGGATGATCTCACCTATCCATTAATGATATCTCTGGAATGTACGTGGACCCAGAACAATCCTTTGATGGGCTTTGAGGTTCATCTTGATTCATACTGCCTGGGTGTGGAGATAAAGAGTTTCTCAACCATGCAAATGCCAACCCAGGTATGGAACCAGGACTTTCTCCTAACCATGGGCCCTGAAACCAGAGAAAGAGGGAGCTATCAGTGAAAGAATGGCCATTCTCTTCTTAGGGCAGGCTGAACAAAGGGTCATGCTGACTTTATTACAGAAAGCTCTTTGGCCTTATATCCTTAGGGGACATTAATTAACCTGTCTCCTGTGTGTCATGCTCTTTGGACCTGATTTTTAAAAATCTTTATCTTCTGTCTAGAAGCAGGAGTGTATATCATTCATTGGCACACTTTCATTTTAATAACTGTATTATTTTCCTAGGGCTGCTCTAACAAAGTACCAAAAACCAGGCAGCTTAAAACAGCAGAAAGGTATGGCCTCAAGGTTCTGGAAGCTGGAAGTCTGAGATCAAGGTGGAGGCAAGAGGCAGGCTCTCCCTAACAGCTCTGGGGTAAAACCTTCTTTTGCCTCTTCTAGCTTCTGGTGTACGCAGGAAATTCTTGGCCTTCCGGGGCTTCTAGAAGCATCGATTTAGTCACATGGCCTCTTCTCCCATTGTGTTCTCACACAGTCTACCTTTTTTGGCTGGCTGTCTCTTCCCTCCTTTTTATGAGGACACCAGTCACATTGGGTTAGGGACCAACTAGATGACCTCGTTTTAACTTGGTTACCTCTTTATAGACCCTAATTCCAAATAAGGTCACATTCTGAGAAACTGGGGTTAGAATGTCAATCTATCTTTCTGGGGGGAGTGGGAGAACACAAATCAACCTATAACAGTAACATTTTTGAAGAAAATGAGGTTTGCAATAAGGTATCTGTCACCAAATACACAACTAACTGTGTTTATGCTATAAAAGGAAAAAAAGAAAGTGTTTCCTTCTTCAGCCCTTGACGTCTGAGCTCTGTGGCACTTGGACACAAAGGAAGATCATAACAATCTTGAACCCTTGGCTCTCAGTCCCATGTGGTTTGAGATTCTGACATCCAGCAGTTATTTAAATAATAGCTTTCAGTTTTGGTGAAAAAAACTATTCAGTGCTTGGAATATGATACTGTCAATTATTTAGAATATTTTATCCTGTGGAGAATTGCCTAGGACTAAAGTCGGGGGGTGAGGGGAGAATGGGATGTTGGAAAAGGTTTTTTAAAACACTGGGACACAAGGATGTAATGCCATAATCACAGGACAGGGTTGGCTGATGAAATTCCTTGAATTTCCACAGCTCAGAGAAGAAAAAGATAAGTTGGGTTGGCAACCAAAAGAGCTGATTATCACTTGGGGAGAAAGAAGGAGGGGAGCGGGGCTGTGCACACTTGCTGGACCAACTTTTGGCTGTCTCGCTGAGACGACCAGCCTCCAGCTCAGATGACTCCCTCCCAGCAATTTTCAGAACTTTTTCCTTTGCTTCTTCCCTGACCAGTCCCCTCTGGGGTGGCTTTGGGCACCTGCCTATGGCTTCCAGTGATTCCATCCTATCTCATCAGCAGCCCATCCTCCTCCCCGTTAAATGCCCTTTTCTGGACCAACAGCCCACTGGAGGAGCCCACCTTCTCCATCCCATGTTCCTCTGTCCCTGATTTCCTTCTTCTATGGGGTCCACTGGAACTTCCTGCTGTTATAAGCAGAGTAACTAAGAGTTTAAGCTGGTCTCAGACACTCTCCATCTGACACAATTCATTGCAACCTGAATTCCCTTCATGTCACCTCCTTCCTGGCTAGTCTCCCTCTGCACACAGCTCTAGGTTTCAGAAGGTCTCAGAGAGAGGGCCCATGCTCTTTTTCTCCATGGCGTCTTCTAGATTACGTGTTTGCCAACACTTTGCCACTTCATATCATCTCTTCTCCAATGTCCTTCATTTTTTTCTATGGTTCCAAACATCACAGCTGGCAGGATACCGTCCTTCCCCGGTTGGCTGCCATATACACCAGACACGAGAGCCCACTTCCCTACTTGTACTAGCACAACCATTAGTCTACCAGTCTCTGGAGGTTAAAATTCTGCTGGTTATCTTTGATTCCTTCCTCTCCCCCATAGTAGCACCAACCTGGGAATTTCTGTGAGCTTCCTATGAGAAAAGGCATACAAATCCATTAGCACACAGGGCCTGACACAGAGTGGATGCTCCGCCGTGCAAGCTGTTATTTGTAAATATCTTAGTGCCCTCAGTGAATTACTAAGCAGTCAGTCCCCAGATCTCCCTCTTCACATCTTTCCAAACCATCCATCCCACATCCCTGCTTTCCATTCCCACTGCCCCTTACCTCCTATCTGGACCAAAGATAGAAACTCCAAGCCAGTCTCCTTGTCTCTCACCTCTTCTCCCACTTCCTAATCTATCTGGGATAGAAGATCCAGGTAGAGCCAATGAAAAACTAGCTTGGATGACGTCATTCGGTTGCTCAGAAAAAGTCGGTGCTCCCCCACTGGTAAGTTTCCTCCTTCCTGCCAGTCCCACACTGTGGTTTCAGCCTCATCTCCTATAACCACACTCCAGCCATACCGCATGGGGAATCTCTGCAAAGTCTCTTGCCTCTCCTCTGACCACTCTTTTGTGGATACCATTCTCTCAGTCTGGAAATTTCCCATTGTCCACAAATTGAAATCCTTCTCATCCTCCTAAGCCCCCTGCCTCTGTGAAACCACTTTTTGGGTTTCTGTCTTTTCCTTCTTTGAGCCCCCACTGTCCCGGCATTACCTCCAGCTCACAGACCTGTTTTCCCTGTAGGACCTCATCCTGAGCTTTGTAAGTAGAAGTGCTCAATAAATGTTTGTTTACTAATACTGAACCCCTTTCTCCCTTTAAGGGGAGAGACACCTCTCTGCTGTTTGGACCTCTACTTTCCAGCTGGGCAGAAATCAGGCATGGGATTACTTTGGTTCAAACTTCCATGGTCCAACCCCTCCAATATCCCAGCTAACCTCTTCTCAGTATATTTTCATGTGTACACTTCCTCATTCTGCCTTTTTGCCGTTCTAAGTTCAAACGACTCTAGCTTACCGACCACCAAAGCACTACCTGTCCCGGCCTTTGTCCTAATTTCCCCCCATTTCACAGCTGTCTTATACAGACTGGTGCTCATGGACTAAAACCTAAAGGGAATCACTCTTCTTTAAGGTCTGATCTGTATCTGGGAACCCGAGCCCTGCAGTTAGAAGTGTCATGAAATGCACCGATAAGTAACTAGAAGCAGAACGCTGTGTACACACCAATGACATTGCATTGCAGGATGCATTGTGGAAGTTCGAGTGAGAATTGTTTATTAAAATGCATGAGCTTACCGCGGCTTTACCGAGGAGATAACATACTTAACAGTCACTGGTGGAACCCTGCATGAGAGAACGGGTATTTTATGTGGATCTAAGTGGGTCTTTTGAAGTATTTTTTGATTCTTTTCATTAGGCAAGATGAAGCCATCTTTAAGGCCATGTCGCTGGCGTGAAAAGATTCACGTGATATGTCAGCAACTACGGAA
The DNA here is from genome assembly GCF_010015895.1 of Lontra canadensis. Taxonomy (NCBI): domain Eukaryota; kingdom Metazoa; phylum Chordata; class Mammalia; order Carnivora; family Mustelidae; genus Lontra; species Lontra canadensis. The sequence goes on along the minus strand of NW_022631287.1, from coordinate 31,003 downwards.
TAATGCATTTATTTTGTGTGAGCGCAGCAAAACACTTGGGGACACGGATTATTTGGCAGAAAGACTGAATTAACCCTTCCATTGCCATCCCACGCCACAGAACTGTCAATCTCGTCACACCGTTGCCTTTGCTTCTGATCCTTATGTTCTTCCGCCTGTTTGTGTGTTAGGGATACGTTAAGTAAAGACAGGAAGATCAAGGGGGAATGGGAATGCTTTCTCTATGTTCAATCCTGTGAGGTGGGTGTCCCCAGCCAGGCCTTATAGAGGGAGAACTAGAGGCGCATCTAACCTGAATCATGGGAACAAAGAACTTCTCGAATCCCAGGGGTGCGCCATCTCCCACTGTAACTGAATCGCATGCATGTCCTTATGCCATTTTTTTACTTCTCTGGTATAGACCACTTTGTACCTACCTGCTTATCAACCCCCCGGCCCCCTGCGCCCTCCCTCCACCAACAGGTCTTGGTAAAGAGAGGCCTGGCCCCTTCTGTTTTGTTGGATGCTGACAGAGGCTAGCCAGAGTTTCCTTCCCTGTTTGTTCACATGGTTTCCTCTCACTTCGAGAAGAAGGAAAAATCGGGCTGGACTGCCAGGACTTGGAGAGGGCAGCACGGCAAGACCGGATTGTCCACCACCGGAACCAGATGGCTGTTGCTTCCGATCCCAGTATTACCGCTGTTCACAGGCCCTGGCAAATTCTGTGGTCCTCTGTGCGTCAGGTTTCTTCCCTGTAAAATGGGGATGGCATCCCTCTCGTAGGGTGGCTTGGCACAGGGTAGGTACTTGAACAATGTTAGTTCCCCTTCCATCCCTCCATGCTATCTCCCCTCCCCCCAGTTCTATTCACACTAAGGAGAAATCCAGACATTGGAGCATGAGGAAGTATTCCTTATATCCCTCTACCGTTCCCCTTTTCTCGCACCCAAGCCAAACCTCAAGAACAGGTCCCCCCTCCACCTACCTCCTCACCCTCAGTCCTGCTGTCCCTGCCAGATCTCATGGCAAGCCCTGGAATCTCAAGGGAAACCAGTCTTGCGCCTCTCAGCTGGCTGGAGCCTCACGGGCTTACCCCTGTGGACCTAATTGGAGTTGCCATCCATTACCTCTCTGGGGAGCAGGAGGGCCAGAGGGGAGGCCACAGGTGTTTTTCCAGGGTCTTCTTTCTATTCCATTCCACCACATTGCCCTTACCCAGGCATGCTTACGGTGGTGACCCTGGCGCTCACTAATTCCCTGAGGAAACACCCAGGTCAAGGTTCCGGGCCCGTTACAGGCCACTGGAGGAGGCGAGGAGACTGACTAGGTGGTAGGCGGTCATACTCGGTTACAAGAGTTTTTAGCCCGGGGGCTCTTTCGAACTCAGTCTATCTCAGTGAGTGAGTCACTCAGGGAAAACTGTAAACACAGGTGTAATACGGGCCCGCGGAAGCCCTGGCTGTCGGTCCAGGGGAGGTGTTAGACCAGCTCTCCCCAGCCCCAACCATCCTTCTATGTCCAGAAAACTGAAGTTCCTGGGGGTGAAGCGACGTGCCTGACGCTCAGTCCCGGGATTGAGCGGGACCTGGAATCCGCGGTCGGGAGTCCCAGCCGGGCTCCCTCGCGTCCCCCCACCCGCCTCCTCCCCCGCCACAGTCACGGCCAACATCGGTGCCCACGCAGCTTTCGCGACCCGGAGGGCTCCCGACCTCGCTGTTCCACTCCCGACCCCTCGCTTTCTCGTTCCCCCGCCCAGCGGTCGGGCTTTACCGCCCCGGGGTCCAGCAGAGCCGGCCGGATGAAGGGATGCCGGACACCTCTGATACCTACACACGCATTGTGCTCAAAGGAAGGCGGCAAGCCCGGACCGCCGCCGCGGCGGAGGCGCGCACCGCCGCCTCTGGGGCGGGGGCAGGTGGGGGCTCGGCTCGCGGGTCGGAAGGCACCCAGCGCCGGGCCAGGGGCGGGGCCTCCCGGGCGGGCGGGTGGGCGCGGGAGGGAGGGAGGGAGGGGCGGGGCGGGGAGAGTTGGGAGCGCTCCGGGCCGGTAGAGCCGCAGCCCGGCCGCGGGGAGCGGGAGGCGCGCGGGCCTGCGGGGGGCTAGGGGCGCGCGGGGCGGCGGCGGGGACTGCGGAGGTGCGGCGGGAGCCCCGGCGCGCGGCGGAACCGGAGGCGGAGGGGGCGGAGCCGCGCTCGCAGCTGCCACCCGGCCTCCGGGCCCAGGCAGAGGACACCCGCCCGGGGCCGGGCACGCACCGCGCGCACTCACTCTCCAAACAATGCTCCGAGGCGCCCGGCTGGGCGGCTGGCGGCTGGGCGACCGGCGGCGAGGCCGGGGGAGCGCGGCCCCGAGGTGAGCCCGCGACGCTTTCTCCAAATCCCGTCTCTTTTTGTCTGGCGAACGCGGCCGCAGAGGGGAGCTCCGGGGCGGCGGGGAGCGCCTTGGTGCCCGAGAGGGCGACTCCCCTGTCGGCTTCCCCCGGGGTGACAGGCGGCCGCTGGCGGAGGGTGGAGCGTCCGGACCGCGTGCGCCCGGGGGTTGTGCTCGAGGTTGGAGGCGCTGAGCCGGGAGCACACGGGAGCCGGAGGGTATTTTCGATTCATTCGAGAATCGCGCTTTTTTAAAACGGGGAAACTTTCCTTCGAGTTCGGGGAGGGGAAGCCGCCTGTTCAGCCGGTCTTGTTGGGCTTGCTGTTCTGTCTGGGGCAAGAGACCGAAGCGCTTTGCGAGTTGCTAATGGGGAAGACTTCATTTCTGCGGCAGGAGTATTGTCAAAGGAGCGGAGAGGGAGAGGCCGCCGGGGCTGCTAGGACGGGGACCCCGGGGGCGAGATGGTTTGGGGCTCCAGGGTAGCTGCCTCATGCGCTGCCGCGGCTTAGATGTCAGCCTCCGAGCCCCCAGGGGGAACGAGATGATGCCTTTCTCCCGAGCGCTGGCTGAGCCCCCTGAAAGGCGTACTGTGGGCATGTTCCTAACCTTTGCTCCTGCTGCTTGTGTCCCCAGCTGGACGCGCGCGCGCGCACACACACACACACAGAGAGAGAGAGAGAGAGAGAGAGAGAAAACAGAACCTCTCCACCTCTCCGCTTTCAGGTCCTGTAAAAGGGAATGGAGGCAGGGCCGGCTAAACGTGTTTATTTTTCTCAGGTAGAGCTCAGCCGGCGAAGGCATGGCCCAAAGGTCTACCGGCCAGGAGTTTTGCAATGAGATCAGGGCAGAGCAGGTTCCACGGACCTTATTGATCACTGGCCCGTGCTATGGTGGCAGCCTTTTCCCTTTTTGAGAGGGAGATGTGACAGGAAGCCCTGGGGAATTCTGTAACTACTTTGTTATCAGGGGATCCTGTGGAATCCGGCTGTCCTCCTTGCTGGCGCAGGCTGTAGTGTAACCCATGAAAATCACATTCCTACCACTGAGATTAGATTACATAGCATTGGAGAAGGAAAAAATAAAATTAAAAGTTGGGCAAATATCATGACACCCTGTGTGTGTGTCCGGGGGGTGTTAGGGAGATGTGTTAAGGTTGTCATTTTGTTCTTTCTGCCTGGGCAACCCCTGCCAGTGGAGTATTGAAATCCAGACACCTTCCACATGTACTTTTCTTTTTCAGTGTTGCATTAATTTAATCTTCATATATAGAGAGATAGATATAGATATAGATATCTGAATATAGATACAGATATGATACATATATATTTATTTATTAGATGAATATTTTCTGGAATTCTGTCACTTCAGAGTAAGGCATTAACAGCCTTTGATGCAAGTGTGAGGGGCATTTTGATTTTGTGGATCTGGCCACCATTCTTCAGATTCTTTCGAAATGGGATGGGAGTGTGTCTGACAACTTCAGTCTTGCAAACTGTAGCCACAAATCCCGTGCAGAGGTTTGCAGAGGCAAAGCTATTTTATCATGACTTGGATCAGAAAGAATGCTGGGATCTTTTTCTAATCTTACACTGCTACCTCCCACTGAAATGGGGAATTTGCATAATTCTGGGGGCTGCCTCCCCTCTGAGGTAAGGAATGTGGGCAGGAAGGTGCCATTCCCAGGCTGTGGAGAGTCAGCGCTGGGAGGCCCAGCACTGCTGCCACTCTGAGAGCGCCACTTGAGTTTTTCACCATCTTTCGCTGAAAACAAATAGGTGATAATTCCAGGCAAAGAGCTCTCTAGACAGAACTGGAAAAGGATCTTTTCTGGCTTGACGTGATGGTAAATTCTGTTTGCTGTGACTGTGAAACCAGTTTTAACAGGAGGCAGTGAGTCTGTGATGGTGGAAGTCTATCGCTTCGTTCTGTTCTCGTAGTCAAAGACTTCCCCTAAAAATCTTTGCATCTCTGAGCAGTGGTGTGGAGAGCTGTGCCCAGGTCAGAGAATCTCAGAGCTGGGCATGGGAGCCCAGACAGTGTGCGTAAGCCGGGGAACGTTCTGAAGGAAGCTGCCTGTACCTCAGTCATCCAGAGCTGATCCAAAGTCCCAGGGCTGTTGTGGGCCATCGGGGACAGAGAATGAGGCACTCTGGCACCAAGCAGATGTGACAAGTTTGTGCTCTGGGTGGCCTGCCGGGGGAGGAAATGAGGGGCGGCCATCCCAGACTGCCTCTCTGTGAGTCTGTGGTAGCCTTGAGGAAGTGGTTGGACGTCCACCTCCACAGATAGCTCAGCCTTATAAGGAGCTGCAGGAATGTGAAAGGCTCCCACAAAACGGGCTTCGAAGGTGTTCTTTCCCCATCCCACCAACGGGGCTTGGGAGCCTTTGCCTGCAGTAAAGGGGAGCCTCTCCTTCCCTGTGGTCAGAAAGCCAACCGCTCTCCAGGAGAGGACCAACTCCCCGCCTTGGGGCACGGATATGAACACTTGCTCTCTGAATACCAGTGTGCTTCCTCTACTTCCCCCAAATTCAGCAGCAGAGCCGAAAGCTCTCTGTGGCTCAAGATTATGGGAGGAAAGAAAAACCCTTGCTCTCCTCCTCTGCTTGTTGAAGCTTAGTGACCTCTTCTGGGGAACTTGGTGAGGCGTGAACCTGCTACTCAGATATATTTAGGGGAGGAGAAGAATGCAACCCACAATCATCTTAAAGAGAGGGATGCCTAAGCCCCCACCAGCAGTTGCTGAAAGACAAACACTTGCCTTTATTTCGGAGCGTTCATTTAGCTTCACGAGTCAGTGGCTTCACGGTGATCCTTGGAGGGAAAGGAGGCAAATTTAGCTCTGGTCCTTGGTGATTAAACACCCCTGTCCGTGAGTGTGGAGCACTGGAAAGAGAGCATGCTCCCTGCAGATGCTGGAATGGGCTCCTGGCTCATTCCACCTGGTTAGTCCTGTTGATAATTTGTCCGGCATCAGCCCCAAAGCAAGTTCTCACTGGAGGAGAGTGGAGAGCAAACCCCAGGGCAGAACTCCCTTTTTGATGAGAATCTGATCACCCGCGGTTTGTAGAGATGATTTTCTCATGAATGTTTTCCTTCTGAGGAGGCCAGTTCATTTAAATGAGGGAAGAAGAGCGAGGAGCGGCAAACAGGCGATGGGCAGCCACCGTGTGTCACGAATGACGTGATGAAAGTTGAAGGGCTTCCAGCACAGTTGGCCTTTTGCCTTCTAGAACCACCAAACTCCCTGTGTCTTTTGGACAAGTCTTAGTTTATGTCACTGCCGTTGTTTCCCCATCTGTAAAATGGGGATAACAGCTCCCTGCCGGGCTGTTATTCAGGCTAATTGGCTAATATCTTCAACCCCTTTGAGCTCATCTTCAACAAGTGAATTTACTAGGTTCTCTGGGAGAGCCCGCTGCTCCCTGTTTCGCTGTCAGAGACAACTCTTGCAACAAGCCGGCTGCCTTACCCCTAGGGCTATCGTAGGGAAAAATAATTGTGTGATAAGCTCTTCCCTCTGTTATATTTTACCTGGCCACCCTTAGACCAGAGGGCTGTGGTAATTGGGCATTTCTCTTTCTGTTTCCCTCCTTGGCCTGCAGCCCCAGCTCTGCTGACCTCCGTGAGCACTGGGTTGAAGTAAGGGGAGGAGGGCCAATTCCCAAGATGCTGGACCTCCTGACACAGTTCCTCTGAGGGGCAGGCCGGCCCCACACCTCTCCCCTTTTTCATCCATACAGTGTCCGCGGGGCCAGAGGTATGGCTTCCAAAGCTAGGCTCAGGGCCCAGGCCTTCCTGCCCACTCACACAGTCCTTGGTGTGAAGTCGTGGCTTGTCCTCTGGAAGCTACCACGTTTATTTGCTGTACAGCTTTGTAGTTCTTGTCCCCAGCGCTAGACCCCTTCGGCCCTGGGGACTGAAATGCCCACTGGGCTCTGTACTCCCGTCCCAGAGCTGTGTTTGGTTTTTACAGCTTCTGATAAGGCCGCCCCACCGGAGAGTGACTAAGAGCCTTATGGCAAATAGGTGAGGGCCTCCGAAAACGCTGAATGCTAATCTTTGCCTTTTTTTTTCTCCTCCTTTCCTCCTTCCTCCCCCTTCTACTTCCCCTCGAAATAATCAGACTCCAGCTGGTAATGCAGCTGTCCTTGGGCTGGGCAGCCCTTTGATCGGCCCAGTGTTCTGCTACTCTTCCAGGAGGCCGCCCTGCGACCCACCTCTGTCCCCCAGAAGCCCAGCCGGAGAGCCGAGCGCAAGATGAACCAGCGCGCCGCGGGCTCAAGATGCACCAGACCGTCCGCCTGAGCGCCGAGAGCCCGAAGATGTCTGCGTGCAGTGACTTTGTGGAGCACATCTGGAAGCCCGGGTCCTGCAAGAACTGCTTCTGCCTGAGGAGTGACCACCAGCTGGCACCCGGCCAACCCCAGCCCAGAGCCGGCCACCTGCCCCCTCCGCCTCGCCTGCCCCCCAGGCCTGACACCTGCCGCCTGGAAGATGAAGCCGTGAACGGCTCGCCCTACTCCAAGCCCACCATCGCCGTGAAGCCCACCATGATGAGCGCCGACGCCTCTGATGTGTGGACAGAGGCAAACCTGAGCGCCGACGTCTCGCAGGTGAGGCTGACTAACGCCCGTGGTATTTTTACAGGGGCTGCCCTTGCTGTAATGGGATGGCTGGCCGGCAGCCAGGGAGGGCTGTTAGAGCATGACTCCTGCGGGGTGGCCTCCGGTCAGCCCACCCCATGACTGCTCCTTCCCAACTCCTGCCCTTCATTCCTAGCTGCGCTCCCTTCCGTCTGTCCCTTCAGGCTGAGAACCATCAGTCCGGTCCCGCAAGTGGCATTGGAGAGTGTCTTAATTATGTAACTGGTGGCACACAAAAATGCAGCTTTAAAAAGAAAAAGTTTTTGAACTTTTTTTATTGCGTTTACAATGCATACACGAGTAGCAGTGATGGCATAAGGAATGCCCCACGTCCACATCCATGAGTGTCCGCAGATGAACTCATGACCCCACCTTGCTTCCTCTATGTCCCCAGCCCCACCCTCTCCTCCCTGGGATTTTAAAGCACACCCCAGGCATTTCTGCCCATGTCTTTAAAAAATAAAGTCTTCCTAAAAAAGGGAACCACAAGGCTATGATCACACTTGACCTGTGAGTGGCCATCCCTTCATATCCACTTCCCAGCCGGTGTTCATGTTTCCCGTTGTGAAGCTTGGATTTCAGCAGTTTTGACCTGGGACTCCTAGAGACCGTTATATCCCCAGAGATTAGACTGGTCTGCTCATCCCACAGGTCCCCCTTACAGAAGTATAATTCTTTAGAGGGCATGTAGAGCCTGCTGCCTCTAGACAGGTCTAGGAAGCTGGAAGTCTAGGACTAAGAACCTCTGGGGACTTGTTTGACCTTTTTGCCTATTCTGCTGAGTGGATTAGGAAGGGTGTTTGAGCCGATGTGAAATCAGAGGTCAGTTTTAAATTGGAGGATGCTTAACTGAGGAGCGGCATTTCCTGTGGTTGCACTTAGTTCCATGTCCTTCCAGAACCACTCCATCAGTCGGAAGCTGGTTACACCCATTCACCAGGCTGCACTCAGGACCTTTGGTCTTCGCAGACATAAGCCGGGGACTCCTTCAGTTCAGAATCATCTTGGAAAGGAGGCAAATGGCGGCCCAACTTTGAGGCCGCTTCTTAAAGTTTTGGGGTACGGGGAGACTTTAGAAGGGGAGGGCAAGGGGACCGTGACTTCAGTAATGGGAATGACCATCTACTTCTTCTTCTTCTTCTTCTTTTTTTTTTTTTTTTTGAGAGAGAGAGAGAGAGTGTGTGTGTATGCGTGTATGAGTGGGGGGAGGGGCAGCCAAAGAGAGAGAATCTCAAGTAGATTCCATACTTAGTATGGAGCCCCACATGAGGCTTGACCTCATGACCCCAAGATCATGACCTGAGCTGAAATCAAGAGTTGGACACTTAACCAACTGGGCCACCCAGGTGTCCCATGACCAACCCGCATCTTTGTCTCAGAGCTCAACTAGTCCAGCCCCTTTTGCAAGCTCGGGCTGAGTCACACTGCCTGTAACTTGGAGGGGGAGTAGCTCTTCGGCAAGGTCCAGAGAGCGGTAAGGGAGCTGGGGACCCAGTTCAGAAACCAGCCCTCATTCTCCTGCCCTACCACCCTCCCCAAGCTATTTCAAAAAGCCCCATGACTTTGGTTTCTTCAGCATTGTACTGTGACACGGTTATCAAAAAACTAACAGACATAAAACAAAAATGCAACCAAACTCAAAACTCTGTTTTCAAAGCTCTTAGGAGAATTTCTCTCATCGGGCCATTTTGAGGGAGAAGGCAGAATGTCCTTTTTCAGATTTTTTTCCCCCTGCCTCACAGACTTAAGCCAAAAGAATTACAGACCCCGGGTGGGAAGCACAGCTCAGTGTCTGGGAAGACCACTGGCTCCGGGGCGCCCCAGCCATGAAGAGAGTCTGTGGGGAGATCAGAAGGTAGGCGTGCTCTGCAGGGAGGGAGCTCTGCAGCACGGAAGACCATTCACAATGTCATGGCACTTCCCTCTCACTTTTTCTCTCTTCCTTTTTTCTCTGACAAGGTCTAATGTAAGTCTTTTAACCTTGGGGCTGTGTAGGTCATCTGGAGACGAGCCCCCGGCAAGCTCCCCCTCCCGCAGCAGGACGACGTGCCGATAGTTTACCTGGGCAGCTTCCGAGGTGTCCAGAAGGCCGCTGGGCCCTCTGCCTCCACAGATGGGCACGCTCGCTGCCCCCCCGCCTATGCCATGGTGGGGCTGCACAGCCTAGAGGCCCGGGGGGAGCGGCCCACCGCCTTCCACCCCGTGAGTTTCTCCCCTGAGAAGGTGGGGCAAGAAGAGAAACCCATGCTTCCCTACCAAGAGCTGACCTCTGCTCAGGAGAGCTTCCGCCAGAAGGTGGCTGCCTTTGCTGGGATGACGTCTGGCTGTCACAAGGGCCCTGGGCCCTGCCCCTCCCCGCAGCCCCTGCGGGAGTCCCTGCCCTTGGAGGATGACAGCTATCAGAGGTGCTCACCTTCGGGGGACAGCGAAGGGGGAGAGTATTGCTCCATTCTGGACTGTTGCCCCGGGAGCCCCATTGCCACAGACACGTCACAGGCTGAGAGTTCTCGGTGCAGACCCGGCAGAGGGGACCGCTCCCCGCCGTGCTGGGAGCAGGGAGTATGTGCGGGGCCCCCCGAGGAGGAGAAGCGGGCTCTGGGCTTCCGGAGGGAGGGTTCCGAAGAGAACCCGCCCTGCCTGGCCCCCAAGAAGCTCTCCCTGACCTCCGAGGCTGCCAGCTCTTCTGACGGCCTCTCCTGCGGGAGCACCAGCAGCGGGGCCAGCAGCCCCTTCGCACCTCATCTGGACAGTGACTACTGCTCCCTCACGAAGGAGCCTGTGCCAGGGAAGCCGCAGGACTCAGGCTGCCACTTGGCAACCTCTAACAGAGGCCTTGGACTAACGGGGGAACCCCAGCCTCCAGCCCACCCCCGAGAGGCGGTACAGCCTGAACCCATCTATGCCGAGAGCACCAAGAGGAAGAAGGTGGTTCCAGCACCTTCCAAGCCACAGGCCGCAGTGGAACAGGCAGCAGCTGCTCGGGGCCAGGGCCAGGGCCAAGGCCAGGGCCAGGTACGGACAGCTAACACCTGGGCTCAGAAATCAGCATCTGGCTGGGGCCGGGACCGGGAAGGCCCAGACATGGCTCCCCAGGTGGCAGCCACCATCACAGTCATGGCAGCCCACCCAGAAGAGGACCACCGGACAATCTACCTGAGCAGCCCTGACTCCGCCGTGGGGGTACAGTGGCCACGCGGGCCCATGAGCCAGGACTCTGAGGCAGGGGAAGAGGAGGCTTCAGCTGGTCAGGGGACGAGCTCCAGGGAAGGTGCCCGTCCCGACGCCAGTGAGAACACGCCCAAGGGGAAGCCTGCCATTCCCCCCAAGCTGTCCAAGAGTAGCCCTGGAGGGTCCCCCGTGTCGCCGTCTACCTCCCCATTCTCAGACCTCAGCGAGGGGAGTTCCACAGGTGGTCCCGGGCCCCAGACTTCCTCCAGGGCCCCCACAGACTCTGCTGCTTCCTGCCGGGCCAACAGCATCGCCGCCACTGGTGACTCTGCCCGGTGCCACCCGCCTGTTGCCGCCGCCTCCACCTTGGACCAGAGGAGGCCCCGGTACCAGACGGGAGCCTGGAGCCGCCAGTGCCGGATAGAGGAAGAGGAGGAGGTAGAGCACGATCTGTTGAGTAAAAGCTGGGGCAGAGAGATGGAAAATGGCACCGCGGAGCCCTCAAGCTCCTCCACCTGGCACCGTCTGCGCCCCACGGACAGCTCCTCTGCGCAGAGCAGCAAAGTTGGGACTGGGATGAGCAAGTCAGCCTCTTTTGCCTTCGAGTTCCCCAAGGACAGAAGTGGGATTGAGGTATTCTCACCTCCGCCACCGCCTCCAAAGTCGAGGTGAGTACGATGGTCTCTGTGTCCCTCGGGGCCCTTCCAGAAACCTTTGCTCTTGTCCTAGACCGGAATCCCTCAGGCCCAAGCCCTGAGTCCTGCGCTCTGGGCACCAGCGTCAGCCCAAAGGCTCTTGTGCCTTTATATAAGCTTCTGAGTTGTTCATGTTTGTGCTCAGCAAACAGGCCTACCAGGAGGGCCCTGCCCGGTCTTTTTGAAATGACTCTTTCCAAGAAGCACTGCCAAGCTGGTCCTCCTCTCTCCCGGTGCTCAGAGCTGTGGAAACTGGTGCTGTTTTCCTCCCCATCTCTCTGAAGTCTCTCTAGCAGGCTTTTCTGGGGAAATGCCCCCCGATTCCCCATTTCTTTAGACATGCAAAAGAAGGCCAGGGGAGACTACAAGGCAGAATTTGGAGAGGTAAAGAGATGGGGAGGCCCATGGGCGCTGCCAAATGTGTTCCAGAAACAGTTAGGCCTTGGAGCCAAGAGCAGAATACTAGGAGGCTCTGCACGTGGTTAGTAACCTTCAGATGTGGGTTTTTACGGGGAGGAAAAAAAAAAGGAGTTCATTTGAGCACGCTGAAACTTACAGCTTTTCTACCGCTTCTCTGCAGTCTCCTGCCAGTTTAAAGTACCTTTCAAAGGCCTAAGAAAAAATAAGTGCCTTTTTAAAGATATTGAGTTGTGCATGGAATATAAATTCTGGGAAAACATAATTTCCCTCTTATTCCAGCAAAATGGATTTCTACCAGGGAAAGGAGAAAGCTTGCTGTGTTTTTGTTGTTGTTGTTGTTGTTGTTGTTATTCTTTTGTTTTTAAAAATGACAGCCTTTCCAAACAGGACTTTTCTAGTTGTGTCATTTCCAGTGATTCTGTTTCAGCCCATGTGCCTCTGGGCTGCTGTGGGAAGCAGGGAGCTGTCCACAGAGAGATGCAGCTGTGACACTTGACTTTGAACATCAAGGCATCTCAGGCTGTGATGTTCTCTAACATGGGCTTTTTCCGTGACCACTGCTTTGTTCTGCTATTGCACTGGCCACCTGCCATGCGGCGTAGACGTCCTCCAGGTCCTCAGGTGGTTGCAGACTCCTTTTGGCCACAGTTTTAACTTCCTGAGTGAATGAGGGAGCCAGCAGCTAAGAATAGCTCCCGTTTATATGGTGCTCACTATGGACCCGGCGTAGAGCTAAGAGAATTAGACCTATTAACGCATCTGATCCTCAGAAGAGCCCCAGGAGGTAGGAATTACCACCCCCAATTTATAGACGACAAGGCAGAGATAAAAGGAGCTGATGTCACCTGCCAAGTTTACACAGCTATCCCTGGACAGCTCTGCTCCTAACACATAGGGCACTTCAGCAGGTGTAGGAAGCGAACAAGGCATGAGAGGAAAACATGGGCATTGGATCTGTCTGCCTCAGGCCTCATTAGGTTAGTGGGATGCACGCGCTTTGAACTTGATCAGAAAATCAAGTTTAGACGGCATCTGTCTTATCTATGGGCTGAGTGATCTTGAGCAAGCCACTTGGGGGTGACTGAGCCTCCCTAAAATTGGATGGGAATAACAATGCTTTTATAACACCCTGTTGTTGAAAGACTCGAGTGTGATGAACAGACTCCAGTAGAGAGGTTAGTTACTATTATTATTACTTTTTTAAAGATTTATTTATTCATTTGTTAGAGAGAGAGAGCACAAGCAGGGAGAGCAGCAGGCAGAGGGAGAAGCAGACTCCCTGCTGAGCAAGGAGCCTGAAATGGGACTTGATCTCAGGACCCTGGGATCCTGACCTGAGCCAAAGGGAGACACTTAACCAACTGAGCCACCCAGGCATTCTGAGAGGTTAGTTATTATGTAGGCAAGAGCCACATAGGGCTACTGGTGGTGCAGAGACACCCATACCCTATGGGAACCTCCTGACCCACTCCTAGGCATATCACCTGAACACTACCTGGTTCCTTGGAGAAGAAACTAAACCTTTCTCATGGAAGAATTAAGGACTTGGCGAAACCCAGTCGCCACAGCAATGTGACTCAGGTAGGGTTTGTGTTAGCGGCTGGGTTGAGGTGAGAGTTTTTTGGCCCAGTTTGTTATGATAAAACCATTGGGTTATATACAGCTCAAACCTGGTGGGAATCTCAGAGGTTCTGGGTTCCAGCTCTTAAAAACAAAAACAAACAGACAAACAAAAAGCAAGCAAACCGAAAAAGTTCTTATTTTCACGACTTTTGGGGGAAAAAAATCTAGGAAATAAAAATAGCTTAAGGGAACCAAAACAAACAAACAAACAAAAATAGCTTAAGGGAACTTAGAAAAGAGCAAAGAGCGCCTGGTACTATTTAAAACAAACTCATATACATATATATTTTTTCATTTGGGGAAGATGTTTTAAGCTACTGACATCTCTTGAATCATCTCCCCTGTGAGGAGATAAGAGGGTGGGCTTGGGACCATAAGGTGACTTTTAATTCTGGAACTCAATACTTACTGAATCCCTCTGAGAAAGGTGCCAGAAACCCACAGTCTTTGAATCTAGCAGGTCAGGGTGAAGGCAGATCACCCTATTCTACGAGAATAGAGCCCACGGTGGATCCAGAACCAATACCAGTATTACACTGGTAACTACGGCAGGCTGATGTCAGTTTTCCAAGATGGAAAATGTTGGAAGGTCTGTGAATGACATTGAAGGTCAACTCAATTTCTTTGCATGGCCCATCTGTTAATGGGTCCTATTTCTAACAATCAGCCTCACCCGTGAACAAAAATAGCCGATCTCATATGACTCAACACTCTAGAGAAAGGGTTGTTTCATGTAAGACAGTGTTACTTTTCACTTACCTTCACTTAGATCCTTCTGCTTTCTTGGACTATTATGGAAGAATGAAGAATCATTTTATGGCTTGGAGTTCAAAAAAAAAGGGGGGGGAGGTTGACTTGGCTTTCCTGGGATCTTGTTTTGGATGTTTGGCAGTAGCTTTTCTGTTTGTCTGAGATGTTGTCCTCTGTAAGCTCCCATTAGGGTTCTGGAGAAGACTCTTGCCATAATGCCATATAGGCTAGAGGCTCTCAATGCCCATTTCATACCCTTTAGAGGTCTTTAAGTGCACCCAGTGTTCCTCCCAGCAGATGAGGCATGGTCTGGGTCCACCAAGGCGGCCACCTACAAGTTCTGGCTCACTGACTTGGACCAATGGACCTCACCGAGGGAAATAAGCATGGGCTTCTTAGTTTCAATGTCACGTTCAAGACTTAAAGCAGTTTCATGAGAGCGGCAGCACCTGGGGAAATAATTAAGATGTAGAAGAATCAAATTTATTTCTGCCCTTTATTTCTTCGCAGATGCAAACCTGGAAAATTTTAAAAGACTTATGGCTTTTGAGTGACAAGTTCAGTTGAGGGAGAATCCTCTGATTAGCACAGACAGAAATTTCATAGAGAAACCCCAAATTAGGATGAGAGGCCTGAACTCCGAGGAGGATTGAGAGCATGGCAGGTGAATAAGAACGAAGACAAGTTTATATGGTTTTAGTGGCCAAAGGTCTGGCCCCAGATAAGACTAACCAAAAGAAAAGAGTTTCCCCCAAGAAAGTGACAGACGTTTACTTTTGTCGTTGTCACTCATGCTCGTTGTGATTTTACCCCACTGCTTAACTACATTCTCCACCCTCTGCGGGGATTCTGGGGAGCAGAGACCTAGTCTATCTTTGGGCTTCTGCTCATTCTTGAATCCCTGCTCTCCCTCCCATATCACTGCTCCCCAGACAAGTGGTGACAGTGTCACAGATGAAGCACTTTTCTGTCCCCAGAAGTGGCCACTGGGCCATTGGAATAAAAATCAAAATGACTTCATTGTGTGGTCTCTTAGTAAAATGGTCTCTCAGCATGAGCCCCAAGGATGGAAATGGAATGATGGAAATCGGTATTTATCTCCAGACTCCATATCCAATCTGAGTTAAGCTCCAGATGCTTTATTCCTGAGGCATTTTCTGCTACAGTGGATTACTGTAGAACGGCAACAATTTACTAGGAAATCCCATAGTCTTGATGTAAAAGTAATGGGCTTTTCTGTGTGGCATTTTAGGAATCACAGTTTGTATTAGAAAGCACTATGTGTGCTCTGAGAATCTTCTCTGGCTGTGTTTAGCCTTTTCGACAAAGCTGAAATAAGTTAGCTGGAGGTCGAATCGATCCAGGGAAGAATGAATACTGGGGATAGTTCAGGGAGAGAGACTGTTCCCGCGTATACACTCAGAGTTTGGCAAACAGAACAAAGCACACCAGCAAGGCACGTTTGTATTCTGCTTCCTGCCAGGGGCAAATTAATAGTTGGCTTTTTCCCCGGAGTTTATGGATAGAAACTGAAAACACTGGACATCTAATGATGCTGTCTGGACCAGGGAGGATGAAAATTGATTCCTTTATTTCTATTCTGAAATTTAGAAAAATCACCAGGTTGAGCAGTAGTCTATATCAAGAATTTTGAGATTTCTCTCCATTATGGAGCACACATCCAAGGCTAAGTCTAGGTAGGGATTAGATTCTTTCTGTAATTCATCAGGTGTCTACTTCCTGTTATGTTCTGTGTAAGGTGCTAAAACACCAGTGATTGGATTCTGGCCCTCACGCCCCAAGGGTTGAGTGGGTATAAATTAAATCAGCGGTGTGTTGCCTGACCACCATGGGCTCTGCCCATGTTGTTTTGGTTCCTTTTGATGAGATTCATTATCACAGCAACTGGAGTCTCAGCACATCCTCGTTCTATTGGGTAACACAGAGGTAAGTGCAGCTCGGTGTCCCAGAGGAGCGAAAGAATAGTCCTTTCTTTCAGTGCCTTTTGACCCCATTCAAGATCAAGGTTAGTACTGGTTTATAGATAACCATTTATTTTTTAAAAGGCAAGATGGGGTGGGAAGGCAGATGCTCCTTGAAGGTCAAGTGCATGCTTAGCCATCTGTAAAAACACAGTAACCTGTTTGGTGCCTGGTACATAATAGATGCTCAAGAAATACATGTTGAATTGTAGGCAAAGAAACATGTTCGGCTTATCTCACTTTCTGCAAAAGCACTATGCTTTGACATCAGGAAATGTTGAGAAAGGAAGAAGTAGCCTTAAATTCTTATATCCAAGTATTTTTCTGAAACCCAGGTTTCTGGATTGCCCCAGTACTCTGTTTAGGCAGTTAACACAGTATGACTTACACCATGTTCAATTGGATCCCTATTTGTATCTTGTCAAGAAATTGTAAATTCCTGGAAGTGCAGGAACCATGTTCTGTATGTTTTCCTTTGACTTTCCCATAGGGTGCCTCAGCATAGTACCTGGGACATAGTAGGTATTCAATAAAGGATTATTGAATGGTGGGGGGGGGGCAAAAGGCCAGAGAGAACTACAGAACTTGGCCTGATTTTCACTAGATAGCCTCTTATAATTCTGTGCCTAGCCTTGCTCAACAGAACATTGTCACCTTGAGCGAAAGAAGCCGAAGTTAATAATTATTAATGCTTCAAGGTGGGCATTTCAAGGTGCCCTATAGGCACAATGCATCCTTTCATGGATTAATTTCTCTCCAGCACTTATACATTTCGGTTTTGCAACTGGGCTCATACTCTGCTTTTTTATTTTTTTTTTTTCCCCAAGCTGAGCAGGTGTGTGGATCCAGCCCTCTCTCTTGCCATAAGAATGTTCCTTTCAGGTAGTTATCATCTAAGCACCTTTCTCCCCACCAGTGAGTCGCAAGGAAGTCTGGGTGTGGTTTCACTGCTCTTGGGAAGAGATTCTTCATGCTTCCTGAGGTGGGTTGAAAAACACATGGGTGGGCCATATGCTTGAGCCCCCTTCGTCCATTAAGTGATCTGACGAACTTTTTCCTAAAATAGCCAGCCTACTTTTGGGGTGTAGGACTCACCAGTTGGTGAGAAATTATCTATTTGTGGTGCGAGTCGTTTGTTACACTGTGTTAGGATCATGGGTGTGCTCAGGGAAGGATTTCCTCTTATCAGCGTTGATAGACCAACTGCAGAGAATACTCCGTGGCCCTTTCTGCAGCTGATAACCTTCAGAGTTTAAGATCAGTCTTCATCCTCTGCACTAGAATTGCTTACTGTTTTTTTATATTGACTCTTGGTCACTTCCCTAAAGCTGTCGGTTGTTAAGGGTGTTCATGCTCTTTTCCATACAAGTTTGTAAAACTCCCTGCTTCGATGAGCTTTTGTCTGATGGCTTGGATGGCTTGACTCTCTGTGCTTCTCTAACGGGCTGACTCCCAGAAACAACTGTTCTTTGTTGGGGGGGGCGGCGGGGAGGGGAACTTCCAGACTGAAGATAGCTGTTAAGAAACCCTTCCCTTTTTACTCATCTTACTGTCCAGAACCTATCACTGTCAGATGATCCCCTGACTTCCTGGTAGTTCGGTTTTTGGCCACTTCGTGCTCATGTATGCTTGGCTATAAAAACTTATCTGAAGTTGGAAACCTAGGCAGATAATGGGCAGTGTTACCACGTATGTCCCCGGGTTGTAGAACGCCCTTCAGAATGGCTTCCGCTCTTTGGGAAGCTCTGGGTGGTAGTCAAAATGAATGAAAAAATACAATGACATTGGATAAACCCAAGGATAGTTGGGATAACTTGACATATTAGTAAGTAATAAGACTTTGAAGATCAGGGAAAAAGGGAGGAAGTCTTTGGAATTTTAGAACTGGTCACAGTGGGGATGTCACTTAAAACTTATTCATATGTGTAGCTCAAAAGGAAGATTCTGTGATTGCATATTCTTGAACCGTGAGGGCAGTGCGGTTGCACTCTCCACACCAGTTCCCATCAACGGGAGTGACAGCCTGAGCCCCACGTGGAAAACAGGGAGACCCTGGGTCCTCCCTGCAGGAAGGTTCACCATGGTCAATGAGTACTGTCAGCACGTTATGCCAACACAGGGTGTAGACATGTGTGCCAGGTATTTGTTAATTTAGGTCTAATAACTATTCCCTACACTAATTCAAGGATTTTACACCTGAGAGAGGATCTGTGTTCTGTCCAGCTCAGGCCATCCTGAGCAGACTTCAGTGGACTATGGTCTCTCTTTGATTATAACCTCAAAGTCCAGATAGTTTGAAAATGAAAATTCCATATTATAAATGTAAATATTATATCGATTTATCATATAAATGTAACATAAATGTATTATAATATAAATACATGTTTTCATAATGCATAGTAGATATAATTTTTCTGCATCTTCCGGGCTGGTGGTGAGCTAGGTTGTCTGTTTCAGAGATGTTCAACTTGGGGATGGAGCATGTCTCCTGAGGAGCAAGTACAAGAAAGCCAGGACAGAATATTCACTGATCTGTTACATTTGTTTCGTGACCTCCCTTCCAGTCTCTCAAAATGCCTTCTCTATGTTCATGTCCTCTCCAAAACTTGAAACAGAAATTGTCTCTACCAGTGAATCCTAAATCCAGCCCCTTGATCCTACTTCTTATCCTATTTCCGATGCTTGCCCATGCCTCTTATAAAAGCAGAGAACCATAATGAAAGAGGCTCTTCTTACAGTTCAGAGTCTGAAGTTTTCTTGGTTTTAACAGTTGATCAGTCACTAAATATTGAGGACTCAGTGTAGGTAGAGCTAATATGAGTTACTGAGTAAAATTCAATGTAAGAATACATTATGTCCTGCACTCTCCCTTCTTCCCTGTATGCCTCAGAGAAACATTTGGGTCCATAGAGGAACACATATGACGGAGATCATCACAACATTGTTCCCAGTAGAGGGTAGGTGGGGCAAGCCCAGATATTCCTATCTAGGAAAACAGAAAAGTAAAAGGTCTAGGAAAACAGAAAGGTAAAACATCATGAGTATGAAATGAAATACTTAATGGCAGTCAGACATTATGCGCTGGATATATATGCAGAAACATGGAAGAAACTTAAACTAGCCTTGAGAGAAGTAACTAAGAAACAGAACAGGATCTGTAACACAAGGTAATTCTATAAATTGAAAACACGTAAAGTAACAACATGTCTTTTTAAAAGATCAGTCCAAGGGTATACATCCAAGGAAACACAGTGAGTACGTGCAAGTGGGAAAACAGGAAAGTGGAGGGTTAGTGTAGAGATGGGGAGGAAGGGAAACGCTAAAACAAGGCAGATCTGTGTAAAGGTGTATGGCATAATCCAGATCTCACCTCTCTGCCCTGGAAATGAATAAGAACATAAAGAAAGACTGAATCATAGAGAATGAAGACTTACTTGCAAGAAATAAGGATGGCAACCAAGATTATCAAGAAAACTGTTGAATGTTTGATATAGCTGCTTTGTTGCATGAGAGGTCAAGTGCAAGGATTGCCAGGGAGCCCCAAGAGCTTGATGAAGGCAGGAAGCGTATATTAATTGAGGTCCCCAGCTGCTTGGTTATGCACTTTCCTAGAGAAGCAGTGGGCTGCTTGGTGCAGGAGTGAAGATGGAAAGTGTTTGAACTTATCTGGTGCAATATTGTGATTTGTAAGAAATAAACGTTTGGTCTCCATCCCTGTTTCTGACACAGAGCTCCTAAAACCCCTGGAGTTTGCTAGGTGATGAATTTCCTAGGAGTCATAAAGGTGTGTTTTATTATGTTAATGAGGTGACTTTTGAACCCGCCTAAGTATGGGGGCTGGTTGCCAGGAAATCAGCCCTGCGATTAGAGAGTTGGAACTTTCAGCCCCACCCCCCAGCCTCTGGGGAGCAGTGAGGGGCTGGAGGTTGAATCCATCTTCTGTGACCAGTGCTTTAATCAGCTGTGCCTCTGGAATGAAGCGTCCATAAAACCACCCAAAGGATGGTGTTTGGAGAGCTACGAGGTTGGTGAACCCTTGGAGATGCGGGTGGAGTGGTGTGGACCTGCCGAGGTCATGGGTGGTTCCGAGCCCTTTCCCCACACCTTGCCCTGTGCGTCGCTTCCATCTGGCTGCTCCTGGGTTATATTCTGTTAGTGAAGTGCTTTTGTGAGTTCCGTGAGCTGCTCGAGCAAATGAATCGGACCCAGGGAGGAGGTCATTGGAACCTCCGATCTGTAGCTGGTCGGTCAGAGCACAGGTGGTGACGTGGACCCGGGATTGTCATCTGCCATAGAGGGCAGTTTAGTGGGGACTGAGCCCTTAACCTGTAGAATCTGATGCTGTCTCTGGATGGTTAGTGTCAGCACTGAGTTCAATGGTAGGACACCCAGCTGGTGAGAATTTGTGGTGTAGGGAACCCCCCCTCCCACCACCGCCATGTTGGAATTAGGCGACCAGAACCCTTACCTGGGTTGGGGGAGGTTTCAGCCAGGGCTGTGGGAGATGGGAGGTGGGAGAGAGCAGCTAACAGAGGGCTGAAGAGGTGACCCATGAGTGGGAAAGAAACCTCATCCTTTTTGGGCAACAGACTGGGCCAGAGTAGGGAGTGGAAAAGATCATCTAGTGGCTTTGTTACAAATAGCCTCGCTCTCCCAAGCCAGGAGGATAAGAACAAAGTCTAACGTAAATACACATGGATTTCTTAAGCCAATTGTTGGGCTCAGAAATTGGGTCAACAGAGTGGACTTGGAGCATTTGCTGAATCAAGAGAAAGAGGGAAAGATAATTCTGAAAGCGTCGTTGCCAAAACCAGTAGTCTAGAAACAGAAAGGTTCTGGTCAGGCACAGATTGTATTGGTGGATGGGTTCCAAGAGAGATAGGTCAGCAGTGGAAGAGCAGTAATTCCCAAGTTGATGAGTAAGAATTTGCTGCTGCTTTGGTTTACTCAATCACCAGAGTCCTGGTGAGAGGGTGGAGAGGTGGTGTGAACAGGGAAGGAATCATGCAAGGTTCTTTTTTGCAGAGGAGAGACAGGCTAGTACAAGAAAAGAGGTTCTTCTGTTTCTTAATTTGAAGATGGAGCTAAGCAACCGGGTCATCTGTACAGTACCTTAGCCCTGAGCCTGGGGCCATACTACAATTTAGCGACGTCTCGAATCATAGATTCATACTGAGGTCTGGTTGATGGACAGATTGGTTCTTCCTCATTACTTTAGAATAATGCCTATCTTCAAAGCATCATCCTGATGAATTTTCTTCTTTGATCTCTCTCTCTCTCTCTTTTTAAAGATTTTATTTATTAATTAGAGAGAGAGAGAGAGAGAGTGTGTGTGTGTGTGTGTGTGTGAGAGAGAGAGAGAGCACACAAGTGGGGGGAGGGGCATATGGAGAGGGGGAGGGAGAAGCGGACTCCCCACTGAGCACAAAGCCCAAGGCCTGGGGCTCCCTCCCAGGACCCCAAGATCATGACCTGAGCCGAAGTCAGACACCCAACCGACTGAACCATCCAGGTGCCCCCTTTGAGTCTCTTCAAGGACCATAATAAAAGTAGAGATGTCAGAGTGAAATCTGGGACCCATGTGCTCTTTTCTGCTTCTATCCAGGGAGCAGAATTACTCAGTTTACTGGAGGCTGCTGAAGTCCTCCCTCTGTCTCTGTCTCCATCCAACCATCCATCTTTCTGTGCACCTGGTACTGTTTTTGGCACGTAGCAAATATTAACTCATTGCCTCTTGCCTAACAGTCCGGTGAGATAAGTACGATTGTTACCCCATTAGGAGAAATGGGCTGGACGGGCAGTTGAAGCACGGAGAACTGAGGTGCCAAGCCAGTAAGCCAAGGAGCCAGGATCCAAGCCAAGCAGCAAAGCCCCCTGGGGTTCACATAACCTCCCCATAAGAAGCCTTCCTAGATGACTCTGAAATCCTTCTGGGAAGTTCCGCAAATTCTTGCATGGCTATTCCTCCCAAAGGCTCCCGCTGCTCCCACACTGTGCTGGCCCATAGGCGGCCCAGCAGTCAGGGTAGCCCTCTGGATTGCAGCTTCTTGGTCGTCCATTTGTTCCTCGTCTCCTTTTCATCTTCTCTTCCTCTCTGCCCGTGGTGAACACCTGTAAGAGCATCCTCCTTGACTTACCAGCCAGGACTCGGGGCCTCTTTACCTCTATTGGAGATAACAGGTGGTGCACTGGGGGTGGGGTCTCTCTTACCTGCTCCCCGACAGCTCCTGGCCTGTCCTCAGCCCCAGCTCAAAGCTCCCCAGGCCAGGTAACGCCAAACCTCTGCCTGCCTTCCTCCAGCATCAGGCAGCCCGGACCCTCTCTAGGAAAGTACACAAAAGAACAGTGCCACCTGGGGCCACGGATTAAGGAATTTTAATTTTTGGGGACCTGAAAGGTGATCTTTTAAAAACATACATATCTCTCAGTGCCAAAGTAGATCTGTATGTTATCAGGGCAAACGCCTTCAAATTTCCGTTTGACCAATTCAAGCATTTTTATCCTTCCCTAAAATTAATGACTGACCTAAATGTGTGCATGTGCACATCCCTATCTTTAAAAATAAGTATGGGTTTATTCCTGTTTTTAAGTGGTTTGCATTGAATGCAAACTGCGTTCATCATCAGGTTGAACCAAAGGGTTTTTCAGCTTGTAGAGCTATGGAAGTCACTAGTGCATTAACTGCAAATGCAAATTTATTAATTTGCCTTTTGGGGAACATTGAGGTCATTTGACCAAAAATGAAACTGATTTCCTATCTTTATACATGCTAATAAATCAGGGGGGAAGCATGTCCCCCTGAGTAGACTGGACTTTATTAGCCCTTTCCTATGACATTGAGATACTTGGAAAATAACTCCCCTAGCATTTTCATCAAAGAGAGCCAAAAATAAAAAGAATAAAAACCTTTCAGCGTAGTTATCTGCCTTTTTCAACCCATCTCCTGAAAAAAAAATTTTTTTTTTAAATTTTTTTTAACTAGAAGATTTGTAGAAGTTCAGGATATTTTGAGACTGTTGTGTTTTGTAAATATGAGAAAGGTCCAGCTATTCAATCCAGCCTTACTGGGGGTGTTTGCTCCATGTTCCTGCCTTTTGCAAGTTTTGCCGGGCAAGTGTAATTCTTTACCAAAAGGAAACATTTATGCTCCCAGATGCCACCGAGTTATTGAAACAGAGGCAGATAAACTTAGTCAAGAAGTATTTAGTAATTACTGTGTGTTCCAGTATATTCTGAGTATGACACAGCTCCTCGAACAATTTATAATTTGGGCGTGGTAACAAGCATATTTCACATGAAACAATTAGAATAATCTAACCAGAATTATAACCTAATGCCCAGTGATGTGAATCAGACTCAGCTTGGTGTCCCTTCCAGAGGAGACGGGCCAGTCAGAAAAGACTGCAGTGGTTTGGGAGGGATTTGTAGGTAAGTGATACTGACCCTGGGTTTTGCGGGTATAAAAAGCTTTGAAAGGGAGAGACAGTTGTTTCTTCAGAGCTAGGATAGGCAGGGGACAGTAATGTAGAGTGCTTTGGGGACGATGAGAGATTAGCCCAGTTGGAGCAAAGGATTAAGGAGGAGAAGTAGTAGTATATAAACAAGATGGTAATAATTTTTTTTCCCAAACAAGAAGTCTAGCTATATATTCCAATATATAAACAGCGGGGGAAAATGTTTTAAATTGAGATTAGTGAAGAATATCTGAGGTATGTATTTCAGTCACCCTGGAGCACCCAAGATCCAATATGATGGCTGAGGTTAAGCATACTTAGCAAGAGCTCTGGATAGAACTCATCAGCGTCAGCCGTCATTATGAGAGCAGTGTTTTAGAGAGATTTGGAGTCAGGATGCTCAACTCCCAAGACTGCAAATGTATTCTGAAGGTATAGACTGAACCCTCTATATACTTTTTTAGGGGAGTTGGATAAGTATTTATCTCCCAGGTCGTAGGTGTGTTGAAGCAAGGATGGCATCGTCTCTACTCACTGTTGTAACCGCAGAATTTAACACAGTGCTCAGCACAGAGTAGACAGTCAAAATTTATTTCTTGAAAGACCTGGGAATGCTTTTCAGGACAGACAGAACAGGGGACATGCTGCAGGTAATAGAGGCATAGGATAAGTAAAAAAAAAAAAAACAAAAAAAAAAAAACCAAGGTGCTTTTATTCACCGAGCAAGCTCAGCTTGAATCATTTAATGATCTTGACCTTAGGATGTGGCTACATAGTAGAGAGTGAGTGGGGTGAGGCTGACTGTGTTTCAGAGCGTATTTGAATTGCCGCTAACATTGGAGCCCAACAAGACAATTGGAGATTGAGAGCTGCAGGTCAGAGCAGAGCCGTCCCTGTTTTCCTGTGCTTTTGCAGGAAGTGCATTTTATAGAAAAGTCAGAGAGGAACTGAGGGGAAAGGAGAGCTCTGAGCGGTGAGTTCCCAGCCAGCTGACCACGCACTCCCGGCACTGCCACCGACGCTGGCCCTCCTGTTCGGGGCTGCTCCATGGGACCCTGTAGCCCCTGGCCCAGCCCGTCCCTGGGCTCTGGGGGGCCTTGCCAATGAGGATGACACGACGCGCCAGAGTTTAGGATGGTAAGAGGTTCTCCTTCTTTGATTTAGGCATGACTTACTTGCTTCTGAAACTAGCCTGTTTTCACTTCTTCTGGGCAATTTTAAAAAAATAGGTGTAGCGTCTTCTAACCCGTGTATGCTTTCAGATCTAGTTCAGAGGGTTTCTCCGAGTCATCATCAAACTTAGCAATGAATTTGACCAGCCCTAAGGCTTGGTGTGCAGGTGCACCCGGGTCTGGAGTCCTGGGTCTGAAATCACGCTCTAGCGTCCTTTGGGGTTTCATAAGCTTCTGCTCCGGAGGCAAAAACTTCTCAACCGAATGTGTGTGAACTGAACACAGTTCAGGACAGTGAGAAGGAAACTTGGCCTCCGTCATACTTTACAAACCATGATGTCCAATGAGAGCCTGGTGGCCATGCAAAGCTTGAGCCACGGTCCCTGCAGCAAGCTGGGGCTGGGCATCCGCTAAGAATTTTGGACATTCTGGAAGCTCGGTGGATATTTTTAGATGAGTCTTGTTCCTATGAATGAGGAAGTCCGGCAGATGGCTCTTGTGCCTGGATTTTTTTTTTCCCCCCAGCTTTCTACCAATACAGTTCGGAGAAAACACTGGCAGGGCTTCTTTCTTGAAGGACAATGGGGGGAAAAGCCATTCTGAAAACACCGGGCGGCAGCTGCAGGGCTCAGTCTCTAAGGATACCAGGCTGTGGGCCCTGTATTTCATCCTCCTCTCCTGTGACTCTAGCTCATCGACGGGAGGCAGGGAAGGAAGTCTGAGTAAGAACAAGTCATTTATCACCCTGCACGAGCAAAGACATCTGTGCAGGCCGTGCTCTCCCTGCTGCTGATAAGAATGTTATTCACCACCCAAAGAGGAAAGACCGGAGTCTGTGGTTTCGGCCGGTTGAAGCTACTTCCTTAAATGACATGACATCAGATTGCAACTTCTAGATGGTTGGCACCAGTTTTATGAAGAGCAGATCAAATTATTGTTAATGAGGGGAAAGCGCCTTTAGAAACAACTAGTAGAGTCCTGGCTGTGGCCTTAGGTCCGACAGAACAACCCAACGGCGCTCAGAGAAGTCACCTTTGGAATAGCAAGCCGTTCCCGGGGATTCTTAAGCAATCTCTTGCTTACACCGATGGAGCACACAAAAGCAGCTTGATTGTAGGTGTGTGCTCTGACGGTCAGCTTCCCCTTTCACTCTGAAATCTGAGCTAGTTTGGCTCATTCCCTACCTAAAATGGCAATGCGTTAAGAGCACAGATTCCATGGGCTTCCAAGAAAGAAGGTTTTTGATGCAATTCATATAAAAGAGTCATCACTCCCAAGATCTCACTATTATGAGAAAGGGTTACCCCTTGCTTCCCCCATTTACACCGGAGCATTCCAGGTGCCTACTGGGCTTTCGTGACCTGGCGGGAGCCTGGGCTTCTCAAGCCTTTTTAGTAGAGAAATGGATAGTCTTTCCAGAAGCCATGAAAACATGAAAATTCCCCCTGTGCGTAGGTACTGAGATTTACCAAGTCTACTTTTGAGGCTCCCCATGTCCCTACACGTACACACATACTGCCGAAAATTTATCCTGCAACCCCGAGAATAACTTTGTCTGCATTCACTTGGTGAGTTCAAAACCGTGACTTCTCCCTTCTAGTGACTAGACGCAGAAGAACTGATTTCTGAAGTCTCAGAAGAGTGCTTAGGTCCGAAAAATAACTTTTTCCATCTATAATGCTCTTCTGTGGTATTACTAACCTCCTCTGAATCTGCCCGTCCCACCAGGGGGCCTGGTGGAAACCCTGTTGGGTCCTCCTTTCTGTCCCTCACCTTTCCGAGGCTCAGCAGCAGGTCAACGAGAACGGCCACCCCTAGGTTCATGCAGGCCCTACTGACTTTCTGTCCTCCTAAAAATGTTCATTTTCCATTTATCAAATATGTTAAGCATACAGGGAAGTTCAAAGAATAATTTAGCTGTCATGTGTCCTCCAAAGATTTTTCAAGTGTTATTAGCCATTTTAGATTTTGAAAACTAAAATGTTACAGGTTCAGGGGAAAAGGACTTCATATCTAGTTTCTGTTTCCATTTCCCACTGTTACCCAGAGTGTTCACTAACTTGAAGGTGATGAGTATTATTTCCATTTGACTGCATATATAGGATAAACAAAAAAATTGCAGTGTCATTATGTATTTTTAAAATATATTTAAATGGCATCACACTGTACTTGAGACCATTTGCAAATTACTTTTTTTTTTTAAATTGAACTATATAGTTGGCATACAATATCATATTAGTTTTGGGTATACATAGTGATGCAACAATTCCATACGTTATGAAATGCTCACCATGATGCCTAGTTACCATCTGTCACCCTATGAAGTTATTATAATATGATTGACTATAATCCCTGTGCTGTACTTTTCATCCTTGTGACTTACTTATTTTATAACTAGAAGTGTGTACCTCTTAATCCCATTCCTCTATTTCAACCGTTCCCCCACTTTCTTCCCCTCTGGCCACCACTAGTTTCTTCTTTGTTTTTATGAGTCTCTTTTTCTGTTTTTTTGTCATTTGCTCATTTTCTTTTTTAGATACCACATGTATGTGGGCTCATAGGGTATTTTTGTCTTTCTCTGACTGATTTCACTCAGCCTGATGCTTTCTAGATGCATCCATGTTGTTAGAAATGGTGAGCGTTCTTTTTTATGACAGAGTGATATTCCATTGTATATACCTACGACTTCTTCTTTATCTGTTCATCCATCAGTGGACACATTGGTTGCTTCCGTATCTTGGTCGTTGTAAATCACATGGCAGTAAACATAAGGGTGCATCGATCTTTTCAAATTAGTGGGTTTTCATTTTTTTTTTTTCAGGTAAATACCCAGATGTAAAATTACTGGATCATATGGTATTTCTATTTTTAATTTTTTGAGGAAACTCCACACTGTTTTCCACATAGGCTGTACCAGTTGGCATTCCCATCAACAATGCACGAGGTTCCCTTTTCTCCACATCCTCGCCAACATTTGTTATTTCTTATGTTTTTCATACTAGCTATTCAGACTGGTGTGAGGTCATTATCTCATTGCAGTTTTTAACTGTTTTTAACATTCAACATTTAAGAATCATTTCAGTATTAGTACATTAAGTCAAGTTCATTTATTTTTTAGTTATATATCATATTCCATTATAAGATTATACCGCAGTGTATCCATTATTTTATTGATGGACACTGGCTGTTTATGATTGTTTTTGCTGTTAGTAACACCATGAAGAACCTGTCCATGTATGAGATTTTCTTTAGATCTGCACTGATTGGTATAATAGTCAGTAGCTTAAAATGCAGCTACTCTAAATTGCATTGTGCTGTATGTATAAAATACACACCAGACTTTGAAGATTTAGAATGAAAAAAAAAAAGTAAAATATCTCATTAATGATTTTTATAGTCATTGCCTATTAAGTTGACAGTATTTTTACATACTTTGTTTAAATAAAAGATATCATTAAAATAATTTCACCTATAATTTGGCTACTAAAAAGTTTAAGATTATATATATATATGACTTGCACTGTAATTTTGTTGGACAAGGCTGGTCTACATCAGGGTCAGTAATTACCATCTACAGTATGGTAATCTGTGTTTGTAAATAAAGTTTTATTGGAAAACATGTCCATTCATTTACATAGAGTTGATGACTTCTTTCCTGTTGCCATAGCAGAGTTGAGTAGTTGTAACAGAGACCATATGATCCATAATCCTAAAATATCACCCATCTGGCCTTTTAAGGAAATGCTTGTTGACCCCTATTCTAGAGCAGTGGTTTTTAGCCATTTTTTAACAATGACCCACAATAAGAAATTTTTTGGCTATCATGACCCAGTAGGCACACACCTGAAAAAAAAAGTTTCACAAAACAATGTTTCAAAAATCCTAAACTGAAATATTTTCGTGTTTTCTGGTCCCATAGCAGCCTATTTTGTTAAACTGCTGGTAAATTGCTATGACTCACTAAATTGACTGGGCCGCATGTTCACTACTAGTGATTTGAATAACATTTCTCAAGGACATCTATCCAAGGTGTGTGTGTGTGTGTGTGTCTTCATACACACACACACACACACACACACACACTTACATATTTTTTTAGTTTTATCTGTTTGTATACATTTCATTCAGTGTTTTTCTAGGTTTATGGACTGGGGAGCTTTGCCAGCTCAGCAGCTCTGGCGCCGGAATTTCTCCCTTGGCAATTTTCTGGGCCTGAGGAGCAAGAGACTCCAAAGGCCACTTTGGAGGGGGCTGGGTCGTTGCATTGCCACAGAGCTGGCTTCTCTCATAGACCCAGGAGTTGTCATTACTCACAGCTGCATATCTAGGCTTTATCTGCAAAAGCCATGTTTGATAGATCAGATGAGAATAAAAATATTTTATAAAACTTTCCATGATTTTATTTTGCCAGAGGGTAAAATAATCTACTGCCAGAGCACTTCCTGAGGATCTGATATTTCCCAGAGCCCTACAGCGACATTAAAACGTAAGGCATAGTATTGGTCGTGACCTGGCCATCACTGTCACAGCTTACACTTGACAGCTGTAAGCTATTTCTCAATGTGGGTTCTAAGAATTTGGGGTGAGGAGAAGGACGTGTCCCTGAAGAGTATTTTCATGGGAGCTAACAAACTTTCTCTAAACTTTTCTGGTGATCAGTACAGCATTCCCGGGACCGCAAAGACCAATGGAGGGTCTGGCAATGTTGAACACAAAGAACAGTCGATACATTCTTGACTGTAAGGTCATGTGCATTAAATAAGGCAGCTCTGATGCCAGATCAATACTGCATTGTATATTTCCTACAGCCAATATTGAGATATAGATCTGCTGTAGTGGGAACAGGACTGTCATCAGGAAATATCAGTTTGGACAAATCTGGGTTACCACCAACAGGGAGAGAGCTAGATTGATTGTGGTCTGCCTCACTTGGTGGCAAAAATGTCAGGTCAGAGTGAATATTCATGTAGTCCTTGGAAAAAGGGAAGGAGAAATCAATAAGCTAACTGCTTTACCTGATAACGGGCCGTGTTTTCTCCAAGGCAGGTTATTTTTCTCTTGAACTTGGTATTCTGGTCCGTGATATGTTGGTAATGGTGTCTTAGAGATGCAACAAAAGATTTCATAGAAAGCCTAAGGCAGATTCTATGCTTCAGGAAGAAGGGTTATGTTAACGTGTTTCTGAGCATTGTACTAGAAGTCTGGTTAAAATGATAGAAAGTTTTCGTTAATTCCAAGGAATAACCTAGACCCTTTGAAGCTCTGTTAAGAGAGTACCAGTCAAGAGGAAATCCCACCTTTTTAGTCCTAATTTGCAATTCATTTGCTCTGTGATCCTGCAGAAACTACCCCATCTCCGTATATCTCTGTAATTGACTCGTATGATAATGTTCATGTTTTTCTTCATAGAGATGTTGTACAGTCTACAATAGGGGACATAAATGTTTTGGCCAACAGGGTTAGAATATGAAGGCGGTTCCTCCCAAATCAT
Organism: Lontra canadensis; assembly: GCF_010015895.1. Classification (NCBI taxonomy): domain Eukaryota; kingdom Metazoa; phylum Chordata; class Mammalia; order Carnivora; family Mustelidae; genus Lontra; species Lontra canadensis. Next base: position 1,254 of record NW_022631287.1, on the reverse strand, counting down.
GATTTTGGATTTGTCTAAATTTCATAGAGTCACCTGTCCTAACCATACTTGACAAATCTCCTACCATTCACGTGCATAAGGTTTCAAAAGTGTGCCCGTTCTCTCTTGCCAGGATCATCTTTTTTTCAAAACTTGCTGTTGCTTCAGCTTTCCAGAGCATAGTAGGTTCATGACCCATTGCCTGGCTTTTGAACTGAACCCAAATTAATCGCTTTTCTTGTTTGTTCTTGCATTTTCCAGGCACCTTTTAAAAATGAACAAGAGCAGCTCTGATTTGGAAAAAGTGAGCCAGGGCTCTGCAGAGAGCCTCAGTCCTCCCTGCAGGGGCGTCCACGTCAGCTTCAACACGGGCTCCACGGACAGCCTGGCCTCAGACTCCAGGACCTGCAGTGATGGAGGTAACAGACTTGACCTTGACGGGGAGGCTTAGATTCTCCCAAGTCTGGAAGGCCAGCAGTGGGCTCACTGCTAGGATTTGGAATGGCTGAGCTAGACCTACTGTCTTGGTCCTGCTTTGCCCCTGAGGTAGACTCCACCGAGGGGCAGTTGCCATTAATTCCCTGTTGGATACATGACGAGGCATCTCATGCCGCCATGCCTTTTCTTCAGACACACAGTGTGTCCACTGGCTCCTGGGATGATGAGCCATCTATGTGTAGGTCTGTCTTCCATTTCTGTCCTCGGGATGTGTTCTCAGGGGTTTAGTACCACCAACCACAAGCTTTTACCCTCCACATTTCTCTCTCTCCCTCTCCGCCATCTTGTTCACTTCTTCATGTGCGTGAGGGCACACCCCCGTGCACATGTGCACACACTCACTTGGAAATGGCAGGTGCTTACGTATATGTTTGTTGAATTAAAGCATGGAGGCTTCATGAGACTACCAGCCACTCTGTGGAGAAAGCTCTAAGGTGTACAATGTGGGTATGTCCTGATTGGGCACATTCCTGAGAAGGAACTCTTGTGTTTCTGTAGTTGTAATGGGTAGTGTTAAAACCTCTCACCGTTTCAACATTCTTTGCATGTGTGTGTGTCTCTGTGTGTTTCTTCTGTTTTTCTCTTAAACTTGCTTTAGCATGTTAGTTTTCAACATGTGCTAACATGACGACCTCTCTCACTCCAGTGGAAATATTTCTTCCCAGTAGGCAATTTTGGAGTCGAGACTTCCATCGTAAAGTCGCAGTCACCAACATATTTCTGTTGGAAAATGAGTACTGCAAAGTCTAGAACATATGTTGTGTCAGTCTGTGGTGT